>NC_026758.1:635723-640723 GCF_000149245.1 Cryptococcus neoformans H99 | reverse complement strand
GGTCAATGGAAACCACAAGCACTGCCGACACCGGGATGGTCGCATCTTCTCTTCTTGACGTGAAACGAGAAGAATCGACTGATATTGAGATGGAGTCAGGCTCATCGGACAACGAGCAGCCCAAACCGGCAAGTGATAGTATCACACAACAATCCGGAGAGAAGTCAATGGATACATCGCCTATCGTCCCGATAACGATCCCTCTTGCCCCTCCCGCAGAATTCGGCATCGCTACCGTAGCAAACGATCCTTCACAGGTCATCGAACCGCTCGAAAAATTGCCGCCCGCTTCCGCCGAACATGAGCCTGATTCCATCGACGAAATGACATCTCCCTCCACTCCCCGGGTTTCCACATCTGTTGAAGAGGAACCTGTCAATGTCACTCCCCGCGCAAAAATGCGGGCGGCCCCAGTCGCCACCACTCCAAAGGCCTCTCTGGTTAACGAACGGAAGAGGCATGGTTTTATGCCCCCTCCAATGGACGCCAGCTTTGTTTCAGATTCCCAACCAGAGTCTTCACTCACTGCGACTGGGCTCCCTAGACCTCCGAAAAAGGATCGATACCGGAAAGGCATGTCGCTTGATAAATTTGGACTGGCGAAACTTCTGGGTCATGCTTCGCAAGCCCACACAACGGTACATGGTGAAGGCAAGATGTCTCCTCCTAGTGCCAGCTCCAGTGCTCTTGCTCTGCAACATCAATTACAGCAACATGGGGACCAGAGCCAGGCGATGTCACAGAGCGACAGTGTCAAAAAGTCGAGAAGACGAACTTTACAATTCGGTTTCCACAGGTGAGTGCAATCGAGTAATTTCAGTATGTCAAGTATCCTCTAACAATTTAAAACAGTCGCAGGGAGAGCAAGGCATCTTCTGCGGTCGCCGCTCCTGGAACTCCTCTTATGGACAAGGACATCAATGGTGAGAACATGTTATCTTCCATTACTGGCGGCACTGCCTCTTTGAGGGATAAGAGAAGGAAAACAGTTCAAATTGGCCCAAGCACGTACGTTCTTATCTCAGCCTTTCACTCTCAATATGGCTGAATCTATTTATTTAGTCAATCCGAACAGAAGGATACAACCGTCAATGTTTCTGGTCTCTCTTCTTCTGGTCATTTAGTCAAGAACCCTGCCACCGAACCTCCCCAGAAAATTTCCGTTGGTCCCGTAGTTGGGACAGATGCCTCTGCACTGAGCCAAAACTCCCCCTCGACTGTCGCATTGGACGCATTTACTGCGCAGCAGGGCCATTACCCGAGCTACCGGGGATCTTCTAGCAGGACTTCCAAAGTCATGGACTGGTTCCGCCGCAAAACATTTGTAAAAGAGACAGTACCTGAGCGCAAATCGCCGGCCCTTAAGTCGGATTCCCAGTCGTCATTTGTACGAGTTGGTGAAGTTGCATCACCCGCGAGCAAAGCCCAGGAATCTGCTCAAGCGTCGACGGTTTCTCAGGAAAACACTGACGAAACGGAAGAGAAAATTGGCTCAACCGCTGATCGGGGGAATACCACAAAGGCAACTCCGACCAAATCCTCTGTTTTGCCACGACCCGTCGATGCTGACGCTACTCCACCGTCAGTAATGGTAACTCCTCCTCGTCCGACTGCTGCTGCCACACCTACTATTGGTTCTTCAACGCAGCAGTCTCCACCCACTACTATCGGTACACGATCAGCCTCAACATTCACTTTTGACGAGTCCAAAATTCGCGTGCACACTGGACTTGTTGATCAGTCAGCGCTTTCCACCAAGTCACCGCAAGATGTCTTTGTGGAAGTCATACAGGTCTTGCGCGGTATGGGCGTGGAGATGAAGCGTGAGAGCGATTTCAAATTGAGGTGCACGAGAGCAAAGAAGAAGGCCGCTGGCTCCTCAATCGGCTTAGGAAGCGTCATTAGTACGGGGTCAGGTATGAATCCTTTCTCGGTCATGAATAATGCTTCAACCAGCAAGGTAAGATCTATTTTTATCGTCAATGAATGAACGCTGACCCCGAATGGCATTAGACGGACTCTCGAGGGTTGCCTACGCCTATGAGTCCCTCTGTGACTAACCGATCGAGCGCAGGTATCAAGGGTCTTCTTCGTCGGGGAAGTTCTCGATCCTCTGCTCACCCTGCTCGACTTACTCGAACTGATAATGAGGTTCCCAACCCGCCATCTCAATCCACGCCAAATCTAGAGTTGCCTGAGTCGTCGATGGCATCCAAACCTGAACCATTATATGGCAAGGAATTGTGTGTACTATAATCTGCAATGGTTGCGAGCATAAACTAAATTTTGTACAGAATGGACGCCGGGGACGAAGTGAAATTTACAGTTGAGTTGTGTAAGATGAAAAATCTACCTGGGCTTTTCATCCTCAAGATCAAAAGAACAAAGGGCAATCTTTGGTCATTCAAGTTCATATACCAGACGGTGATTGAGTAAGTTCCGCCCCATTAACTGCAATGAGGAGCACTCCAGCTGACTGAACGGCAGGCGTACCACTACCCTCACGCACTGATTCATCAAGCATACCACATGATACCTCCCGTGATTCCGACATGATTCCTGGTGCAAGTCAAGAAATAGATCCACCAATCTGCATCCTTGATACCCCATTCCGTCGTCATTGACATCCCCCTGTAGTTTTTAATCCGCATAATTGTTATATTCTGATTTCGTTGTCTATATTATTGAATTAGCATCTTTTCTTGGCCAATTCTTCCCCACAAGAACCCATACAGCAATATACATTTAAGTACAGTCTTCAGTCTTCCAGTCCGCATTGTTCTAGTTCCATGATTTGCAGTCACTTTTAGACGGGTTATTCAATTGCGACCGTTATGTAAAAGTCATTATCTGTCGTCAGTTGTTTTAGAACCATCGTCCTGACAGAAGATAGGAGCCCAAGAAAGGAATGATGGTAAGAGACCGGCAATCCTGCTAATGGTGCCAGGTCTATCTACATACTCATCCCTTCATTTTTTTAATATCGGCTCCCGCCGAGAGACACTTCTTACGGTCTTCACTTGTTAAGAAGCACATTCTGTTACTAATGTTGCTGTCATCTCTATGACTTGTTCAGATTCTTAATTCCACTGGTTTCTCTATCTTGCTTTGAATATGCCGGCGACTTACAATTTGCGATTGGGCTTGAATTGAGGTTTAAGGGGCAACAATGTATCGCCCTGAGAGGAGTGCACGTCGTATATGTCAGCGGTGATTTTAACCTAATCTGAGCATGCTCCAAAGGGGTGTTCACTGTTTGACTGGAAATGGGATCAATATGGGGGAAAGAAATTAAGATTGTTGATGAGAGAATTTTCCTTGTTCTAAATTTCTGGCCTCAATCATGAGTATTACTCATACGTAGTAGCAGTCCTCAGCCTTTCTTGAATTCTAAGCAGCCAAGAGTCCAACAATAATGTAAGACTTTGACATGACCGTCTTACTTTTCCTATCAGAAAATGTCTCGTGCAGAGATGTCAAACGAGCACCACATGAAAACCCAGAAAGATCAATCGGAAGAGACATCAATCAATCACTCAATCACTATTACTTGTGTCTGGTCTGCAGGGCTTCGAAAAGATTTGAAAACAGAAAAGATAGGGAAGGCATTGGCCATCAGGGTTGAGAAGAGATTGAACCTGCATCGATCTTCTGTATGTATGGTCCACGCCAGGCAAAAGAAAAAATATTTCTAGAACTTGCTTGGAATCCTGCCATCTCCTTTGCAATTCAATTTAAAGCACCCTGGACATCATGTGATGGAAGCTGATATAATAACGTTTGCGGCCATTGCAAATAGGGTGTACGTAGAAGTACACGATGGGTTTTAAAGGTTGAGGAGTCTAGAAACATTGCGCATTTAGTTGAAGGAAGAAGCTGGGCTACAGGAATTGAATCACTCAGTCAACGGATGTCGATTTGGTTACAATCTTGCTTCCGATACCGCTGGCTACGAATGTACATCTGCGAGATGGCGCTTTGGATGCGCAAGAGGATAAGGCCAGCCAACGATAAGAAGCAACTGAATCACATCATGAGAGAAATGAAAACCGTCAGATGAACATTTTGTTGTTCGTCAGCAAAAACACTCTGTTGTCACACAATTCAGAACTTTTCCATCTTAGAGTTCGTGAGTCTGCAGATGGGAATAATTTTCACCCCTTCGTTCCTTGTCTTTCAGTTGCAGGAAGATAGATATCACTGTCTCTCTACAGGACTTGATTTTGCGCTTTTGAAACATGGATTCGATGAGGAAAGGGTGGTTTTAACGACACCCCGGACACAGATCGCAGAGACGGCGGCACGGCTCGGCTAGCTCATCAAGCATCAGGCACCTCCCATATTTCTGGTACAACTTGAGATTGGCGAGACGCTGACGTGAGACTAAAGGGGAGGGTCCGTGCCATGGGAGAATGTGCCAAAGAGAAAGAAGCGATGACCGACGATCGAGACCAAGCCCTCTCCGAGAGATGCATCGGAAACAGTAGCGGCTGACCGAATTTGATGGTACCTAGAGAATGTTTCATCAGGCGATTGATGCTGATGGGAGAGGGAGGAGTGATCGTTATCAGTAGCAAATTACGGAATATGGACCCACAGTACTGATTTGCAGCGCCATTCTGCAGTTGCCGATTGCCACGATTGCCGCCTTGAGAGAGCAGCTATATAATCTTGCACCACTAACTTCTGCGACTTCGCCCATTTATCTGCCGCCAAACGTCATAACTGGATAAGTAACATTCTCCACAATCCATGATATATGCCTTGAGCCCTCAGCCTTGAGTCATGAGTCATTGGCTCCCTCCTCGCCAACGGCCAGCAATAACCATCGAGCTTTTGGGCTCTGATAATGCGATGTTATTGTTATTCCTGCCAAACATGGAAACTCATCAAAGAAATAACCCCATAATAGGATGAACAGAACAATGAAGAGACATCGCAAGGCCTCTACACTTTGAATGCCGAAGAGAGAAAAAGCCCCAAACAGAAGCTGCGCACTG
>NC_026758.1:628223-630723 GCF_000149245.1 Cryptococcus neoformans H99 | reverse complement strand
ACCCTTGCGCAGCACAACACAAGGGAAGACCTCTGGATGCTCTTGCACGACAAGGTCTATAATGTTACTGCGTTCATGGACGAGGTGAGTTATCCTCCTTGTTCCGGGGGGGCATGATATCCTCGTTCTTTGCGCAGCTGCAAGCTATTGGACGAGGGCCGGCGGTGGAAGTCGAATGGAGGCTGATGAATGCGTTGTTAGCACCCCGGCGGAGACGAAGTTTTGCTCGAAGAAGCTGGTATGTTCTTCCTCGTCCTCCTTACCATTAGCCTGTAATACGTTGGTTAATTGGCATCAACAGGTCGGGACGCAACAGAGGCCTTTGAGGATGTCGGACACTCTGATGAGGCGAGGGACATGCTGACAAAGATGTATTTGGGAGAGTTCCAGGGAGAGGTTAGTGTTTTTTTCTGGGTAGGCCATTTGTTCAAACGGCATGCTGACATCGAGCGGTGTTTACAGAAAAAGGGCAAGGGGAAGAAGGGTTCAAGCAGTACCGGTACTTCTAGCTCATCGTCTTCTGGGTGAGTTTAATCGCGGCATATCGATAACCCAAACTGAGACGTCTATCAAGTTTCCCCACTTGGACAATCCCTCTCGCCTTGTTCATCGCTTTCCTTGCTTGGCGTCTCCTTCTCGCCTGAGCGTCAGGCGCTTCTGATGGGTTTTGTCTTTGGGACTGATTTAGGGGTGAGGGTGTTTAGCACGATTTCGGTAGACTTTTCTGTTCATGCATAATGTATACAACTGCGTCATGGTACAAGGATGATGCTTATGGCTTCTTTCCCTCACTCTCGGACCAAGGTCCGCCCTTGGCCCAGATACCTTGCAAAATATCTCCCGATACACTTCCCATCCCTAATCCGCCAGCCTGTCCCAGTCCACCGTGCTCAAGGGCAAAGACGAGGTCTACCATCGTCAGGGCTTTATCGTCAGAGACTTTCTGAGGTTCAGCCTTGTCCGTCGTTGTATTATTTGGGTTGCTGGCAGCAGTATTGAGGACTGGAGGAGGTGGGGGAGGGGAAGACACAGCTACCATTCGACGAGTTGGCACAGGAATGGGGCGGGCTTTCTTGTTTGGTCTGTCCTGTCCCAATGGGCTTTCTCTTGCCTTGCCCTTTTCGCCATCCTTTTCTTTACTCTCTGCTCCTTCAGCCTTCCGTTTCTTCCCTGCCAACGGAGAGCTGACAGCAGGAGCATTGCCCATCATCCATCCATACTTCTTGCCCATACCGGCACTACGCATAGCAGTCAAATTTGTCATCTTGTGTTGTACTTCAGCAGACACGTCTCGAGATGAAGGTTTCTTGGTTGTAGACTTCTTTTTCGACGATGAAGATGTTGAGGGGGTACCTTTGGGTGTCTCTTTGGCAGCTCCAAAAAGAGGTTTGGAGGGTGTTGACGGGGAGGATGAAGACTCAGTGGGGGAGACGGCAGCGGTCGTAGGGGAAGGGGACGCTGCTTCAGCGGCTTGTGACTGAGCGGCTTGGCGTTCTCTGGCTTTCTGAAGCTCCGCATCCCGTGCGAGACGGTCCATTCTCATCTTTCGAAATTCTTGTTCCGCATCACGATTCCGGCGGTTGAGAGCCTCGATGACGGCGTTGGGATCGTCGCGGAGTGTAAGTGACCACATGGGCTTGCCTTCTTTCTCGTCGGATGATTTGGATGAACTCTCGGCCATGGGAGGTGCATGCAAATGTGAAGACGATGTACGGTGCAGCTGGGCAGCACGGGTAAGGTTGATCAGAGAGCGAAGAGAGGATTCGATGGCACCTGTGAGGTAGAGAGTGGCCTCTTCGTCAAACTTGATTCCATGGCTCTTTGCTGCTTGTGGTCAGCCAAGGTGCGCGCAGGTGAGATAAGCCGGAAGAAGCGACATACATGCTGCTTCAACTTTTTGTCTAAGAAAGGGTTTGCCGATGAGCTCTGTGTGCTTTGCACGAGAGTTGGTGCCGGAGAGGGCGGCGGAGGGAAGGACACGGCCGACATTGAGACGGCGAGCTGCGTCTTCTTCTGCCTGCACGGGGGTCAGTGGGGGAAGAGGCTGGAAGGCGGCGACGGTATACTTGCGCGTAGATCGAAGGTGTCTTTGGTGGCGGACATGGCGCAGAAACAGGCGTCGGGAAGCCGGAGTACAGTCTAGAGTTGCAAGCACTTGCTGTATATTTGTGTATAACGAAGATGATGTTATGTTACAGGGGTGTTCAGTAGGCGTGCCTCTTATGCCCGCGCCTCACTTCTAGAACTCACGAGCCTTCATTTTTAACCCGTGCCTATTCGTACGCGGACATTTATTCATTTGCTGGACGCGAACGAAGCCTTGGTGCTTGATTAGTCGATACCTCTTTTTACCATCCCTCGCTTTTCCACCATCTACTTCCAATCCCACAATAATGGCAAGTACCGCTCGGTATATTACCTTCTCTTCTAGCTGACACTCGCCCACTCAGAACCCTCTTTTAGCAGCTTCCAGCGCTGCAAACCCCAACAACATTTCCGC
>NC_026758.1:478223-623223 GCF_000149245.1 Cryptococcus neoformans H99 | reverse complement strand
CCAGCATGTTCATTTCCTGGTAAGCTGGCTCCGGGCTGTCTGTCGCTGGTTTGGCTAACCTCCATGCGTCTGTCAATTCAGCTGAATCTTGCCGAGAAACCGACATATCAAACGCATGCCTTCGCTTATGACTATATTCATCGGTCCGCACCGATAGGCCCAACGCCGGAGCAACTACTTTACCAGCAAATTATGGAAGAAAATCCTTTTGATCCAGGAGAAGTATGGGATGAAGAAGTCAGACATGGCTGGACAGATTCAGATACGGATGTCATGTCTGATTTATCCGCTCAAAGCCCATCAGATAATGAAATAGCTACTCTCGGTGATCTCGCCATGCGTATGAAGCTGGAAAGCAAGGAACAGGAAGAAAGGGCACAGAGAGAGGAGGCAGAGTTAAAAGGAAGGGCAGTAGAAGAGCTGGCGAAGAAGCTGAAAAATGGTTATTGGAAAGAGCAACAAGAAGTCGAGACCATGCGAAAAGGCTTGTATAGTTGGAAAGAACTGACCACAAGTGAGCTCATTACCGCCTCTGAAGGTTCCAGCTGACATTCATAACAGACACAAGTGTTGCTGCCATGGCTAAGAACTTCTTTCCAGCATCGTTTTCAAACAACAGCAAGGTAAGCGGTTCCACTCAAAGAATGTTTTGGCGTATCTGATGACAACAGGCCATAAGCGCTAGTCAACTTCAAAGAGAATTGATTTTCGCTCTCTCTGGGCGGCCCGGTATCTTGTTCACCTTTGATGAGAGGGCGGACTGTCAGGTAGGCTTTGAAGGAGTTAGAGCTGCTCGACCATGACACTAACAATTCACAGATCATATCTGATCATCCTCATGTTAAAACATTTTCTCCAGGCGCTCTTGAAGACATTCTAATGACTTTTCGCTCGCATGCCAGCCAAGCATCAAAGCTCCGACTCTTTGTCCAAAAAACCTTCCAGCCTCCAGTGCCTGCGGACTTAGCCAGACAAACTCAAGTTACCACCAAGACGGTACAGGCGTTTGGCGAAGCTATACGCGAAGTATTAGAACTACATGATACCTGGCTATCCAATCTTGAAGCGAGTTTCACACTGGGGTCCCGACATGGTCAATTTTCGTCCTCTGTCCCAGGTGTACCAGCTTCTACAACTCCTCTTCTCCTCATTCATGAATTAGAGCAGGTTCACGCTCCAATACTACGATATCTGTCAGAGTTTGTACCGTACGCCCATTCTCCCACCCTTCTTTTGAATCTCATCTATTCGGCGGTTGTCAATACTCGTCAAACAGGAAGCACTTCTCATATCACCTCGTCCCTATTCAAACTTTTTTATCGATCGGCGGAGCCCATGTGGCACATGCTGGGCATTTGGCTCCAGCAAGGAATGCCAGTACCGCTTTCCCTAACCGATCCCGAGCAACTGGCATTCTCCTCCCATTCACTAGATGATGGGGAGCGAGAACTTGACAGAGAATTTTTCATCAAGCGTGATAAGGATGTTTCATGGGCAGATGAGGACTTTTGGGATTGCGGATTCGTTGTCAGAGATGAAGGATGGCCTATGTGGATGGGGGATGAAATAGGAACTATGATCATGGAAGCGGGAAAAGCACAAGGCTTACTAAGAAGTCTGTTGGGGAGCGTCAACACCGAGATCGTAAAAGAATGGTCCCCGTTAGTTGACGTTCTAACGGGACCGATGGACGGATTCACATTTCCGTTCCTGCTGGGTGAAACGGACATCGTAGAGAAGGTTGTAGGTTATTTACAGCCATTATGTCAGCTGGTTCAGTTCCATCTTCGACGAGTGCTTGACGAAGAATGCGCATTAATGCAGCACCTGGAAGCAATCGAAGGAACAATGCTGCTACGGGGATTTGAGGTAATCCATGAGTGGACAGAAGGACTGTTTAAAAAGGCAAGTTTGCCGTCCCTCTAAATATTTAAACCTGACCACCCTTTATCAGATCGTCAAAGGTGGACCTTGGTCTGATTTTCAACTCTTGACAAGTTCCATTCGGACCGTGACTGAGGTACGACAAGCTTTCTGGATGAATCCCAACGCTTTACGGATCAGGACAACAAGACTACAAGGAGTGTACCTTGGTCCTCGAGCTTTAGGAGCCATTCGTGCTGATTACCTGGTATGTAGCGACCATGCGGCACAACGGACTCAAAAGCTGAAGGAAAGACATAGGTCCCTTTTCCTCTGTCCCAGATCTTCACGGAAACTTCAATTGCGATAAGGGCGGAGGTTTTCACATTCGTATTGCAACTATCGATGGGCAGATGGATCCTTGCAGAGACAAAACGAACGGACAAAGAGATGATGATACTTTCTTTGCCAAATGATCAAAGGCGAGAATTGAGGAGCTTGTGGTGCATGAGAGGAAAGCTTTTGTGGTTACTCGAGTGAGTGCATCCGATGGGTTGTGTAATGCAGCGATCTGATGTATTATTGTCACAGCGTGGTCTACAGTTGGTTGACTGGAAGAGTCATCGAGACCCAAACAGCATCATTTAGAAACAAGTTGGAAGAGTTGACCTCTTTAGGATCGATGATCACTCTGGAACTAGAGCAGTATGTGCCTCCTATATCCCCGCGGTACTTTGGACTGAACAGACATTTTAGCACTAGAAAGATCAGGGATTACTGTTTCCTTAATCCGGCCCCCTCAGACCTATTGGAAGCAATCTTTGGCATTCTTGATATGACTTGTACACTATCAGATAGTCTCAGTTCGTTCAAAGCCCAGTCGACACCCGAGAAGACTCCCCAATTTGTGACCAAACGGAGACGCAGAGTGCGTCGGCCACAAAGGGATTTGTCATCAGACGAAGAGATGGAGAAGATGATTAAAGGGTCATCAAAAACCATGGTCGAATACAAAAAAGTCTCAAGTGGGAAGACAAACCTGCAAGAGGCGAACAGAGAACTGCAATGCTGCGTCCGGGTCATAAAACATGCAATAGAGAAACTGAGCATGGAACGCGATGGGGAGCTTTGGGCTGAGTTGAGTATTGCCCTTGAAGAATGGCATGAAGTATAACTGCATATTTATAATTTACCGTATATTGCACAATAGAAGGATAACATGTCATGTATGTATCATCATTTGTCGTTGCAAATCTCCAAGTGTTTTTGGTCTATGCTCCAATTGTACGTACGCGGATGGGTATACAAGGAAAAACAAGTTCCGAACATAAATTTACACTAAGATGTTGCATGATATGGCAATAATCCGAGAACGTAAAAGGACATAGTCATTACCGCTGATCGACGTCAAAAAGAGAATATGATTATAAAATGATAAGAGAAGGATAAGAGCCGGAAACACCGCCGGACAAATACACCAATACTGTGCTTATCGATCAGTTGGCCCAGCTATGGACTGATAGCTATTACAATCGTTAGCACTCTGGAAAAACCACACAACAAATAAAGAAAACTCACTTAGGAGGAACTTCATCTAGCTGCTCCTCTTCTTCGTCAGGCATGGATCCCATATCAGTATGTTGATAGACGGATGTACGCCCCTCACTGATCCCACTCTCCCTCCTTCCACCACTCTCTGACGCCGCCGGGCTTCCAATCACTTCTTGGGGACCGTTACCACTGCCAGTCGGCATATTGTACCCGCTACTGGTCCTACTGGTTCGTCGCTCGGCAGCGGCCTCTCTTTGCTTGGCCAACGCCGCAGAAGAAGACTGGGTGGGGCTCATGGAGCTGGAAGGATAATCGCTAGAGCTGTAGGCACTTTCACCATGATTGTAGTGGTCAGCGGCAGAACGGGCACCAATACCGGCACCAGCAGCACCAGCAGCAGCAGCTACGCCATAACCGCCTTCCATCCCACCATATGGATCATAGGCACCATCCATGTAATCGCGGGCGTCAGGCATGCGCATGGGAGCATGAGAGTAAGGGTCGTAAGGTAGGTCTTCGGGAGATGAAGGGTTTTGGAAGGGGAAAGGATCGACGCGAGGAGCTGAGTTACCAGAAGCAGCAGCGCCGCCAGCTGCCGCGACGGAGGGTGACAAGAGGTCCATGGGATCGTTGACAGAGTGGCGAGCAACTCGTGAAGGGTCAAACTGTACACAAGTCAGAAATAGTCGAGAAAATGTCGTAAAGCCTAACTCACAGTCTTTTCATCGAATGCTTCTTCGTTGTTTCTTCTGCGTTTGATGCAGAAGAACCACAGTAAAGCAAGAATAATAGCGAGACCAGCAACACCACCGACCACACCACCGACGATGGCACCGATGTCTGCAGCATGTCAGATTTGGGGTCTCAATCGGCAAAGATTCCACTCACTGGTACCACCATCTGACTTCTCGGAGTCCGTTGCTGCGCCTGTCGCGATCGCCGACGAAGTTACACGCATTGACCCGTTTGAATCTGTCACAGTGACAACGCTGTACCATAAAATGAGCATGAAGTCTGACAAGTGTGGGCTTCTTCACTTACACAATACTGGTAAAATGCTCTGAAGTGGCAGACGACGTCGCATCGCTAGACGAAGAAGCACTTGAAGTCGGACCTGTGCTTGTTACAGTGCTTGGGATAGGCTCGGCACTTGTAGAGGGCTCGATTGATGATGAGGGACTGGTTGATGTGGATGAGCTAGGCTCGGCCGTTTGACTGGAAGATGTATCTGATGTCACCACAGAGGACGAAGTGGAGGTTGATGATTCCACAATAGTAGTCGAGGATGTGCTGGAATCTGCTACAGTTGAACTAGTAGTGCTCGATTCGGTGCTAGATGTGACAGATGAAGAAGTAGTGGAGGAGACGGAGTCGGTTTCAGATATGGTTGAGGTCGTGGTGTCTGATGAGGTCTCAACAGTGCTGGACGCTGCATCTGATGAGGTTACCGGCGCCGTGGTAGGCGTGGCAGATGTTGTAGGGGCGATAGAGGCTACAGCCGAGGTGGTGGCACGTGAATTTGAGGAGGAGCGAGAGAGATCGGCCATTGTCAGCGGTGTACAGGAAAAGAAAAAAGAATGGAAAATGGAAAGAGGAATGAAACGAGGGAGTGATAAGGATTCGGACGTTGTTTACGTTGTTTTGCAGTGCACGATTCGGCGTTGCCTGCTTTGGCTCCTTTTTCCTTTCGGCAGGCTTTTCTCAGTTCTTTCGCCGAGCTGACCGCACTGGCCGGCGTTCTGAAACTGGCTCGCTTCGGGTATAGGAGCGGGGAATTTCATATGGTATATGTCATATATCAGGCAACTACAACGACCTGCCCTGACCTAGACATACCCAAACACGCAACATGATTCGTCCACAACAAAGACTCACTTTCTGCCATGGCTGTTTCAAATTCCGCAGTCGCTGGGTTCGTTCAAGCGCGATAGACGTATAGCGAGACGTATGTTGTGTAGAATTGCGATTTTGTGCAGAAGACGTTGAAAATGTACATATAAAACAGTCCTAAATTTTGTTTGTTTGCTTTTATCCTCTGCTCGCATTCCGGCATTGCCCTTTTCTTAGCTTGACTTGCTTGGCATTGCTCCACTAATAACATGATTGACGACTTCTACTTTCCACACTCTTTCTCCTCCTGCGAACGACCAAACTACATATAATATGCCACAGCTCTCCGTTCGTTTCCCTCTCCCAGCACATCTGCACCATGGAAGCGCACTTCAAAATTCATCCAGTGCACTGGAACAGGAACCAACCCAGGCAGCAGGAGCGGGAAGGCATCATGGAAGCACGGCATCCGGCCTGGGCCCCGAACAGTTTTCGAAGGTAGCCCCTCTGAATTCACACGTCTGTATATTTCTCGATCGCCATCGTCGCATATACGTATATACGTATATTTAATCCGGCAGTCTGGGTCTGGAACAAAAACTCAATTCTACATTTCTACCATACAAGCTGCATTCAAAATGCTTGCCAACAGAGAAAAAATAACGTCGTGCTATATGATACGTATCCAAACAATACACAAAAAATGCAACAATAATGCTTTTACTTTATGCTAGATGATTTCAATTCTGCGGTCCTACTCGGCGATTCCATCAATCATAAGGTAATGGCGCCTCTGTTCTTTGCCTTTTATGATCCCCTCCAAGATCCCTTCGACTGTCGGAAGGAGGTCTCTTCATCGTGGGTGGCATACCTCCTCTACCGCCACCTCCGCCTGCCAGGCTGAAAGGTGGCGGCGGCGCAAAAGTTTTCATTCCTCCTCCTCCTCCTCCTGCCAGCGGGAAAGGCGCTGCTGCTAAAGGCCGCCCTCCACTATTGGTGGGAGGCGGTGGTCGAGAAGGGCGATTGACATTGGTGTGCATCATTGATGGGGGGCCTGGTGGAAGATATGGTTGGTGTGAAAGAGAATACTGTTGACCCCCGCCGCCTGTTAAACCGCCTCTTCCGTTGAATGATGATTGCCCGTTATATGCCATATTGGAAGGAGGGAGAGGGACATTATTGTATGCAACGGAGGCACCGTATGGGTTTACCCCACCATAAGCGTCTGCACCGGGTGGCATATTAGATAATCCCTGTGCTTGCATGTACGGTTGCGGATTGTATCCCTGCGCATTCGCCACTTGCGAAGACGCGTAAGGATTCATTGCAGGATTGTGCCTGGTGGCGTTTGCGCTTTGTTGTTGATAACCTTGACCATGGCCGCGCTGCTGGTTACCATAGCCAGACTGATAAGCAACATATGGCTGTTGAGGCTGGTAGATTTGTTGAGCGTGGTGCGCTTGCTGAGATTGGTACGCTTGTTGAGTTTGATAAGCCTTCTGCGGTGGTGGTTGAACTGGAGCAGCGGCGGGTTGTTTATGCCAAGCTGACATTTCGTGTGAAGCCGCAAAATCAAGGTTGATGCTGCACATCATATCAGAATTTTCGTTCTCAAATACTTGAGGGCCATGTGATTGGGACTCACGTTTCTGCCGGCTTGGGAGAGACCCAGAACCAAGGATGATCAAGAGCCTCGCTCGCCGTTGGCCGCTTGCTCGGATCGAGGGATAATAGCTTGACCAACAGATCTGCTCCACCACGGTCCATACTGAGAAAAGAGAGAAATTAGCATTTGGAATCAGGGCAGTCTCTTTGTTCATAAAATCACTTACTGCCAGGATTTGCTCTCCTCCAAAATACTCGTATCTCGCGGCGTCTTATCCCACGCGAAACCATGCGCCTCTGGGAAACCAGGTAAATCCTGCCACCCCGACCAGGTCTCTTCGTTCAAAGGGCCGCATTTGGCAAAGATCATGCTCAACTGTTCCCTATCCCCGCCACCTGGTAAAATCGGTCTGCGCAGGTACATTTCTCCCAACACACAGCCGATTGACCAAATGTCCACCGCTGGACCGTAGTTGCAGCATCCCAAAAGAAGTTCGGGCGCACGGTACCATCGCGTGACTACCATGTTAGTATATTCGGTCGCCAGATGAGGTGGCATCTTCTTGTTGTCCGTCCATGGACGCGCGAGACCAAAATCGGCAATCATGATTTGACCGTGTTTATCAACAAGGATATTGGCCGTTTTGATATCTCGATGAATAATGTTGTTGGAGTGGATATATGCCATCCCGTCGAGAAGCTGTTTCATGATACACTTTGCTCCTGAATGGTTCACCTTGAAGTCGTTGTTGCTAAGCAAACCGCACAAATCGTGGTCCATGTACGGGAAGACCATGAAAACCTCGTTTTTAATGAAGGTGTTTTCAGAATGATTGTCATCTGCTGGTTTGGTGAGCTTTACAATCGATCTGAATCAGGCATGTTAATGGGACACACGTCGTGATATGACCATATTTAAAAGCGGAACAACGTTTGGATGTTGCAGGCTCTTCAAAATCTTGATTTCACGTAGTGTAGTAATATGAGCCTAAACAATCGTGTCAGCCAACTCGTCGTTTTGCCTAACAGCATTAACAGTAAAACTCACTCCATCACGGAAATTATGTTGTGTGATTTTTTTCAGCGCAACTGATCTTTTTGTATCATTCTCAACAGCCTTCGTTACAACACTATCCCATCATCAGTGATACGGCTTCTTTGCTACGAGAACTCCAACTCACCCAAAGGTCCCTTCACCAAGCTTAGTTCCCATATTGTATCTTATCAAAGTCGACGATCCTCCAAAATTCTTGCCCAATGCCTTCAACTCCTCCTCTGCAGTCCATAACTTGAATTTGAAAATTACGGATTCTGTTTCCTGCCTTATCTCTCCTTCTTCCCGTTTTGGTGATGGAGGCCGAGTTGCCATCTGAGCACGAGGGTTCGGCGCATGGGGAACTGTTTGTTCCAGGGAAAGTTTTCCTGGCATTGGAGGTGGGGGTTCGGTGGGAGAAGGTGGAAGTGTTGGCGGATCAGGAGGTGGAGGTGGTGGAGGGGCAGAAGGTGATCGAGGTGGTGATGTAGAAATAGGTTTTAAAGGTAAGGAAGGGCGATGTCTGTTACGGTTGAGTTTTATGGGAGCGCCTCCTTTTTCGCCGTTGTGATCTCCATGATTAGATGAATGGCTGGGACTTGAACGATGGGTTCGTGAGGATGCCATGTTCTTAGTGCCATGGTCTGGTGACAAGGTGCGACCATTATCTATCACAGGCGTCAAGGGCCGGTCGCTAAATCGTTCAGGTGAACGTATGCGAACAGGCGAGCATGATCGGCGTTGATCAGTGTCCCTATCCACTGGGTATCTTTCGCGCGAATCTTCTCGGTACCTTCCTCCAGTAGGATGGCGAGGAAACTCTTCCAGCCTCCTATACTCTTCACGTGGAAGCCTTCCCCAAGTTGAAGAATCTGAAGATCGACCATATGAACGACGATCGTCCCTGTCTCTATATCCGCCTCTATCCAGATCTCTATCTCGATTTCGGTCTCCGTATCCACCATCACTTCCTGGTTCAAGCCGCCTTACTGATCCATAGCGCTCACGGTCAAGCTGGGGAGGATAATCCCGTCCGTCCCCCTTTCTCGAAGAGTAGTATCCTTCACGGCGATGAGGAGACCGTGGTTCCTTTGCATATTTATCTTCTCTTCGCTGCTCTGGTTCTCGCGTCTCTGTTGAATGAGGATTTTTTGGCAAGAAGTACTGCATCCCCGAGCCCCGCTCTTCATCTTCGTACGAAGTGGGTTTTCTGCTGTGAGACGAGGAACGGCGACGTGATTGCTGGTAAGGAGAAGAAAGTGATGGAGGTGGAGGACGTCGGGGGCGATGTCCATCGTCATCTGCCGCATCGATCGAAGGAATGAACGATGGCCTGGATTTCTTATAACTGGATGCTTTCTGAGAGGACGAGGCAGAAGGAGCGCTCTTCAAATATTTAGTTGTCGCCAAAGGGTTTTTCCAGACAGCGTCATCTTCTACAACCTCGCCGTCTTCAGGCTCTTCATCCCGGGATGAGAAGCGCATAACTGGGTAAGTCCGCAATGGTTAAGGGACTACACGAACATTGAATGAGTCAGATAGAATGGTAAGGACACATTGAATATGCCTCACAGAATTTAGGAGGTGTCTGTGGGTGACTCAAAGACCTAGGCGGAAAGACCGGGAATATAGAGGCGAGCAAAGCCCTACATGTCAAAGAGTATTAGCCAAGTGGAGATTGCCCGACGCGAGGCATTGAAGACTGACCGAAGTGTATAGCGGCAGGCGGGTTAAGGCTCGAGAGACACTCCACCTCTCTATGCAGTAAAAAGTAGGTTTTTGAGATGATGGATTAATTCCGTCAACAAGCACAGTTCCATGGAGAGACCAGAAGGCGCGCGGAAATCATCCGTCAGGCGCAGGAGGTCTTGACACCGTGGGAACGATATCACCACGACTGTACTCTTACTGGTATATCCGACTCTGTATGATTCCACCAATCTTTTAGCATGCATTGACAATCCATATATTGGCAGTACAGAGGGACCGAATAAAGCCTCATTCAAGAGACGTTTATCTTTCGGGACATCTGTAAAGCATTTACAGCACCACTCAATATACTTTCATCTTCTTTCTCAACCCTCCAATCTAAAGACTTCCTCTGCTTCCACCCACCATCCAGGCCCGCTTTCCGACCCTGTTGCCCCCGGAACAAAGCTTTCTTGCATTCCATCAGTCAACTGTCATGAAGGTTGCTCGACAGTCAGTTCATGTGGCAAAATAATGTTTGGGAGGGTGAAACTCACCTGCCACCATTTCTTCGTCGCTTCATTTTCCTTGATGCCGTCCATATCTTTCTGGAAGTCGCTACCAATGTAACGCATATGGGCTATAAGGAGGTTGTGGGGGGCAAAATAATGGATGGAATAGTCTGTGTTCCTTGTTAGCTTTCAAAGTCATTCAGACTGCAACTAGAAAAGACCTACCGACAACGTGGGCTTTCCTCAGTGCTCCGAGTACCTCTGGCCAAACTTGAGCATGAACCTGCTCGCATGAGCGAGGATACCATCATAATTTACATCATAATTCTCACCTTTTTATATTCTTCCAACCTCTCTGGTTTGACTCTAACGATCTGACATATCCTTTTCCCTTCATCTGTTCTCGGAAGCTGAGGCATTGGTAGCGGGGTGGTGCTCATAACTCTGGTGAATATTCTTGGTGAAAAGGCGGAAAGGGATGACGTTTTAAACATAAGTCGTGTTCAAATATGCATTTGGCAGAGCAATAGTCCGCCCCTTCATACTAGTTTATGTTGGGGTTATAGGGAGAGTAAGAAGGTATGGGCGAATCTTCCACCGGCCCGACGGGATCTCTTTCAGCCGTCTTGGAAACGGCGATGCCCGGTGATTGGGATGTGATGGGTGTTGCCGACTGCCGAAGTGCCGCAGCGATTCGCGTCTTGATGGTCGGCAGTGATGGTGATTCGCCACTCGGCAGCGAGGAGTCACCTATAACTTCCTTCAGAAATCACTTGGTGTTCAACATTTTCATTCACCAATCAGCTCTGACGAGCCGAGCTTTCATCCGCAAACTCTCACTCACAGTATAACACCACCCGCAAGAGGGGCTATTCATCATGCCGCCCCTCTTCACTTCCACCTCGCTCACCACCTTCATACGGCAGATACGTGGTGTAGCAAAATATATTCAGCAGCCTGCCACTGTCATGTCCCGTACAGCGCCAAAACGTACTATCAACACCCTTGGGCGCGCACGAAACGCTGTCCATCAGCTTGCACACCAGACGTTCCCTAGTCTTTCCACCCCGGCTCATCAGCTTCACCAGTCTACGACTATCAGGGCAGGTGTAAGATTTGCCACCTCGTCTGCTGCTGGTTCCTCCTCAAAAACTTCCCAAAGACATCTAGGTGCCGTAGGTCGGGCATTGCAGGCATCCAAGCGTCCTCAGTGGGGCCACGGTCGATCTATCCCCTCCAATGTTGGGCTTGGATCCGCCCGTGGGTTTGCGTCTGCTCCAGCAGCTGGCGGGATTCCCGGCAATGTCCCTATCGCCCTTCGCGCATTTGCAAATCTTGTCGACGATGAGTACTCTGGCAAGAAGCCTCTTCCTCGTGCCAGCCGATACTCTCCATACGCGCACAAGATGAGACGTACTAGGCGAAAGGTCTGCAAGTCCATCGACTCTTCTTTCATTTCCGACTTGCACCACTATTTCCCTCTTGTCGCTGCATCTCAGCTTGACGAGGTCAAGGTCGACCTTCCCCCTCTTCCTGAACAGCTTGTGACACCCGGCAAGTCTGCTACGCTGGCTATTCCTCTTTCTCCCTCTCTTGAAGCCTTGCTTAACCCGACTTCTTCACTGACGTATCCCGAGACGTCCATCGGAGTTCACATCCTTGCCCGCCTTACTGCGGGCCTCTTGCCAATTCACTCCGCCTTCTCTTTACACTCCTCAACCAGAGTCATCCCCCTCTTGACAAAACTTGACGGACTGGGTGTGATGGAGTTTCATCCTGGTGGTCCCAATGTTCTGGCAGAAGTCGTGAGGGATGCAGAGGGTCGCCCAGATATCTTGAGGTTGATCTTTGAACAAAGGTCATCAGAGAACGTGAAGGCGTTGTTGGGGGGAAGCTTGAGAGAAAACGAAGAGGGCGTGTGGTGGGCGTTGTGGGATGAGGAGGATAAGGTCATGGAGTTGACACAGGGTGAGAGAAGAGCAATGATGGAGAGATGGGATGGATGTGAAGAGAAGAATGAGCACGATCAAGAATCACTTATTTACCCGACACTCGACGTGTCTCTCGTCAATTCAACCGACTCCCCTCTCATACGTCCGCCGCCTAACGAGGTTTCTTCATTCAACAGCACCCCTTCCACCCAATCAACTCTTTCTCTGTCATCACTTCTTTCTCATATGGATGACTCTATGGATGGCTCTTCGGAAGGGTGGTCCATTCCTCCATCAGAAGCGGACACAGATGTTGATTCTGTCTATGCAGGGAATGAGGAGTGGGGCGATGTCAGCTCGAGTATAGTCAGTATGCATAGCGAACAAAGGGAAGAGAGTAGTGATGATGGGGTCTCTGTCTGGTGGGCCGGCGCAGGGGAAGGTTTTGGTTTCGTAGCTCAGCCCTGGTGATTATCAGTTTGTTTGTACTATTAGCTCGTTTTCTAGTTCCTATGCAGTATATACTTTCATACAAACTATGATCACCATTTTATGCTCTGAGCTAATCTCTACTTTCTGCGCTTCTTACCTCCTGCCTTGGCAGACCCACCACCGGACTGCACTGGGGCAGACTTGTCCTCCGCAGTACCTGCAAGCATGTTGGACAACCTATATAGCGTTTTCAGCAATGACCTGACAGCGAAGTATACTGATTTCTACTTACGCTCCGGTCCAATCTCCATTCTGAAACCCCTGCATCTTCTGTCTGGTCTCTGCCATCTCTTTCGAGAGCTCTGGATCATCCATATTTGCCTGAAAGTCCTCCATACTTTAGCGTCGTCCTATATTTCATGCTGGTTGATCAGCTTACGAGTAACTTGGGCATTCCCCACATCATTATTCCACTGAACAGCATCATAAGAACCATCGGGCTCTTCAACAGCCCCAACATATTCAGCCCGCTTTTGGGGATGAAATAATTCTCCTTCGCGACAGGTTCAAGCACCAGAAGGTAAGGGAGTGATACCGAAGATACCGGGAGAGGCTGACGAGCAGGGTTCAAGATCTGCACATGCAGTTGGTCCTCCGCCGAGCCTCTGGCGGAATTGGATTGGGAAGAGACGGTTGGTTTCACAGTAACCAGTAACTACACTATTATTAGTTCAAGGACGATAAGATGGGTGGTACAGATGACTTGCGGGGTGAAATATGTAGCCAGGAATGAGAGGTTCAAGTTGATGGGCACCCTCGGGTACATTATAACTAGAAGATCAGTGAGCAGTGAATACCCAAAAATGCTGAAAACAACTTACAATGTGAATGATCCATCCTGCTTGACCCACACTTTTGTCAACCCATAATCCAATGAGATTTGGCTTGTAGGAGGCAGGGAGTGCACTACAATTTGCGCAATAAATAAGGTCAGCGAACAAATGGCGGTATCTGTACTCGTTAACATACACGGCAGCAAACTATTGAAAGCAATGTTGCCAGAGATGGTTGCCGCATAGATGAAGGGAAGAAGCGACCTGAAGAGCAGCAACTGTGAGCAAAGAATTTGACAGATTTGACGGGTTTGGAGATATTAGGCTCACAAGAATGGCAAGATTCCGGGTATGCGCATTGTTGAAGAAGAAGCCTTGGCAAAAGCAACACTGCGATGTAGAGATGTTGTATGTAGATGATGAATGTAACCGCTATAACGAACACGAAGAAGGGCGAAAGATTCGCGCCGGGAGATCCTCGCAAATCGCAGTGACTGGGTACTCGACGTTCAATACCGACTCTGGAGCATTTCATATTTCATTTTTGTGTATGATCGCCACTTCCAAATAACTGATCTTTATCCTCTGTCTCTTCTCCCATCTTGAATTCCCATAGGACCTGGAAGATGTCCCAAAAGCAACTGTTCGCTGCTTTTGACGTGTCCCGCCAAGGTTCGCTTCCCTAGCCTCATATAAAAGGCGTTATACTAACAGCAAGGGAATTCCCCATCGACAGTCTTTTACCGCTCTGCCCTTTCCATTGGGATTGTCAACCTCAAACCTCTTTTACCAGGCCGCAAGTGGATCTATATCGTTAGAGAGCGCAGAAGCCTCCGTTCTAACGCTATGAATAGATGTACTAATCGTGCCCAAACGTGTTGTCCCAAGGCTCGCTGATCTGGAAGCCAATGAAGTATCAGATCTCTTTCTTTCCGTCCAGCATGTTGGCAAGGTCCTTGAAGATGTCTACAAAGCACGGGCCATGACAGTTTCTTTGCAGGTTGGTTACAGCGAAGGAGGCAGGGTTCAAAGTACTCATCTCGATCACGTATTTCTCAGGACGGCGTCGCTGCTGGACAGTCGGTGCCACACGTGCACATTCACTTAATCCCCCGTAATCCGACAGATTATGACGGAAAGAATGATCGAATATACCCACTTCTAGAGCAGTCTGAGAAACAGCTCCATGGTGATTTGAAAAATTCCGATGTACCAGCTGCGAATGGCAAGGCTGAGCACGATGGTCAAACCAAGGCTCAACTGGGGAGATGGGAAGTCCCAAAGGATGAAGATAGAAAGCCTAGGAGTATGGAGGAGATGGAGTCAGAAGCCAACTGGTTGGCTAGTTACTTTAAGCAGCACCAATAGTTTGTAGTTTCGAAGTTGAAGAACAGTTCTTCCCCAACTGCAAAAGCCAACATACACAATTTCAATTAGACTTGTTATTTGGATGAAGTTGTTATTATTTAGTTTCAATAATATACAGCCATACAGACGGACATGGTACAAATTAACGAGTTACTACACTGTTACTTAAATCCTGCCGTCGTAAACGAGTGCAAAGAAGCTCAGTACCCAAGCAGCAGTGTAGGCAGGCATCCTCAAAAGATGCTTCTCCCCCCATGTTTTCACAAGGCTCTTCACTTCGTCGTCCCTCGTGGTTTCCGCCCCCTTCGCTATCTCAAAGAGTCGGTTATTGATGGGCAAAATACCCGAGGCAAAGGTGATGGGTACGATAAGGAGTGAAGTCACTGCGGAAATGAAAGTAATACGGCGAGTGAGAGGTGATGGATGGATGTATGCCGTAGTGAAGTTCAAGAGAGCAGAGAGGACTGAGCCGCCGACGAGACCAGTCTGGCACCAACTACGATCAGCGACTTCTTCGGATTGTGACAGAGCGGGCGGATGGCCTACAGAAGCTCTCTTAAAGTAGATAGACCACATCTCGATCTTCTTCTTTTCGTCAATATCGACAGCACCAAAGCGGTCGTTAAGTAGTGGGATAATACCCCGGTTCATGTCCGTCACACTGCTGAAGAAAACATAGGAAGTGGTGAGTCCGCCCAGAGCGAGGGTGACACTAGGAGGCGGGAGCGAGAAGAAACCAGGCATCTTGAATATTGTGGGTATTGTTGTTCTAATGATTAATCGTTGCTTATAGAGTGGTGAGGATGTTCTGAGGGCTTTGTTATATACCTTTTTTCGGACCAAAATTATAATGCTTACGACTGCGGCGGATTACATTTAGAGATGATACCGCCGGACATTCATGTAATCGTTGATCCTCCGTTCGGCACAGTCAGTGGTGGAGCACCAGTCACCGACGGAAGTGCATCATAATAATACGTTATTACGTACAAACCCGTAGAGAAATCACCGAGGGTTCGGTTATAATTCCGAGCGTTCGGTCGTCAGTAATTTGGTGACATTATTATGAGTACAACTCTCCTCCTCCCGGCTCTTACCGTACATTACGTAATGCTCCATTCCCATACCGAACGGCCCATTAGCAATACAAAGGCCAAAGCACCACCATCTAAGTCTAAGTCTAAAGTCTAACTTGGTGTTTCCTTTTTGTTCATTCTATTAGCATGCAATCATCCACTCATTCAAATCACTGCCTCAACCATGTCCTTCACGCCCGGTCATCCCGCTAACGCAACATATCCTTCGCCCTTGTGCTATGTTCCCTTCGATATCAACCAACTATATTCAGTCCCTAATGTGGTGGCCATCAATTCTCTTTCTGAGATACGTAAAAGAAATATGCTTGAGCAACTAGGGATGGCTGCTCGATATCGGTTGATCGCAGACGAGTCGGACGCCAGCAACAGTTACTTTGTTTATTTCTTTTCCTTCATTGGTTCGAGCGACATACCGCCATATTTTCGATGTAATAATTATGATATGTCACGTCAGGAATTTATGGGACGACAATGGTCCGATATAGATGTGGTCAAAGAGTCCAAACGACCGGAAGTGAGTTCTTTCAAGATATTAGATGAGCTCAAAATATCTGACACGTTTCGATATTTTTTCTAGACGGCGAAAAGCGCAAAAGATGGCCGTGCGTCATCCATTCCCTTTGATAGATCGATATCTAAAATTAAATCCATTTCTGAAACGTCGACCGAGAAGGGGGCGACCACACCGGATTTCGTGTTCAGGGTTTGTAGAGGCGGTGTCGTTGAAAAGATCTGCGGCCTAGGCGAACTAAAATGGCGTACTAAATCGGAAAGAGAGCAGCAGCGCAATTCTTTCTATTACGCCTGCAAGGAAGGCATTTTCCAGTCCGTCTGGTATGTCGTCGCTGCCTTCGACCTGTTTAAGTGCCGACTCGGATTTACAATTGTCGATTGGAGCTTCTGTCGACTAGCGATGATGATGGATGAGGCGGGCAGGAATGTTGTCGTCTTGGAGGCCAATGATAAAGCTGTGAAGAAATTCCACTCTCAATATGAAGATGCTCTTTCGGCCAACGACTTGGATAATCTTGAAGAGGTCTGGAGTGATATGCCCAATACGCTGTTTACTGAAGACTGGGAAATCGATCAAGAGGCTAGAGATCGCTTTGAGGGTACCATTTTGCTCATAATTGCGGCAGTGACATCGGATTTTTCTCCGGTCTCCCCACAATCATTGAACAATAGTCCTTTACCCCTCGGCATTCCAAGCGAGAACCACGTCCATGTGGACGGTCATGCCAAAGAAGGGGCCATCTCATTGCACCATAGAAAGCATTACCACGGTAGACGCTACAGTGTGAAGGCGAAGGTGACCGAAAGTACAGATGAAGGTGGTAACAAGAAGGGGAACGCCAGCGACGGTGCTAGTGGCGGTGGTGTGGGAGGCTTTGGTGGTGGTGGAGGTTCAGGCAATGGCAAGGAGGGTGGAGGATCAGGAAATGGAGGCAATAGAGGTTTGGGTGGGAATCCGGCTCCACAAAGGTCTTCGAGGCTGAATTCAAATGCAGCTCAAAACAATCCACCCAGCAACAGGCACAATAATGTAGCTAACTTTGATGTTCTGAGCAGGGCGGAATCTACGGAAGAGATCGAAGAGTATGGGGAAAAAATGGAGGAAGATACGGAAGAGATGGAAGAAGGTACGGAAGGAATGGAAGAAGATACGGATGGCCATATGGCGAAAGAACTGGTGGATGCTTGGAGAATTCGTATGTATCGTCTCATTTAGCTTCATGAACGGAGTGGCTTATGATACTAATTTATCTCAGAGGTGTCCATCGCGCGCATGAACGAGGGGCTCCAACCTGTTCCTTACGATCCTCCTTCCCCTTCAACGTCTGGCAAGTTTTCTCTCCCCCCTTCGTATGCAGAGGGCCGCCATCAATTCGCAGCGTCGAGCCAAGATTTCGTCCCACTCCTTACCCCTCCTATTTCACCTGACGGCGCTAAGTTTGACGGTTCCAACCATGACTATCGTGCGACCCAAAGCACCGTTGACTTTTCCAAGGCTATCGAGGACTTGTCTCGGGCTATCGAGCTAGATGCCGATGGTCATAAGCCTTTTTGCCTTTCAGAAATCGGCGAGGTTGACATTTCAGAGGACGATGATCCGGCTCTTCGGGATCCATTTGGCCATATTAAAGAGCACTTTCCTCGCGGATTGAGTTTCCGACTCTTGACGCGTGGAGAGATGGACATTGTCTTCGCGAGGGTCGCCTGTGGCGATTACATCTTGAGGGAAGGATAATATGAACCAGTTGCTGGGTAGGTATGATGGGAGGGCGTTCGGATTGGCATTCACAGGAAGACGGAGACAGAAAGTGACGATGATAACCATTTTCGGCCATTTACGACCACTTACGATTAATGACGACTCTTCTAGTTATTCGCAAGTTATTTTTTTTTAATTGTTAATTGTTATACACATGTACGCATATTCGTCGTTCGAGTTCCTTCTATCCAGATCCAGCTGGACAGCAGGCGCATATAAATGTCACATAGCCATCATAGAGAGTGTTAAATTCTTCTCTCCTTCAAATATCTTCCATAAATTCCAAATTCCCATCTCAAAATGTCTTCCATACACCACAATCCATCATCAAAAGCAAAGATGTCAAAACCGGCTTATCTCATCAATTCCTCCAGGAGAAGTCCCCCTATGTGTTCGCCATCCTAGTCTATGCCATTGCGTAGGAGAGGAATAAGCTCATAGAGACTCTTAAGCTTGGTTAGGGGATGGCGCGTTATGACTATCATTTAGAAAATGGTTACCCTGAACATACCGACGATGTTGCTTTTGGAGAAGATGAAGGAGACTTTGAGGGTGACGACGAGGGCGTCCCAAAGGAGGGGGATAGTGAAGACTAGGGTTGTCTGAAAGGGCCAAGGCCGTTGCAGCCATCTCTAACTGATTCCTCGTGAGCTTGTCATCATTATCAAAGTATAGATCTGGCGGCCATAACATCTACATCTCGCGGGCAGTCATGCAGACCTAACGGACCTCCGATCAGCTCTCATGGCCATGGAGGACAGAGGGCTCAACAAGAAACACGAGTCCCATAAAGAATACAAGGAGCTGAAAATGACTACTTTAAGTTTGGAACGGGAGCGGTTGGCTGGCGACAAAGCCAGACTTGATTGGGAAGAACAGTCCCTAGAAGAGCACCGGAGGACGGAGAGGAGGATGAAGGAAGAGGAGATGGAATGCAGACAGAAGTGTTACGGCTTATGACTGATTATTTATTTATTTATTTATTTACTTATTTATATATATATATTTGAATCCTTTTAGGTAGTTTCTCTTTTACTAAGAAATCTCTCAATGCAAGTCCGGGAGATTACGCCCTCTAGGATCAACCATATCAGTACACCCAGTCAAGAGAACCCCCTCCTAAACCTAGCCACCACCCAGACCAGGCCTAGTTTCCCTTTTGCCCCTCTTTGTACTCCTTCCCGCTCCTCCCTCGACTACCCGACCTGCGATCCCTAGACGTGGGTTGGTCCGTTGACAAGAAGGAAGTGTCTGCAAAGGAAGACGCGTCGATTTTTGAGATTGCACGCTTCGCCTTGCCTTCTGTGTCAGGTAACACGGTGGGGGCGTACAAGAAAGCAGTTGCCTTGTACGACTCTTCACGCAGACAGATCGGAGGGAAAGAAAATTCATATTTAGTCAATAGCGGATGATATAAAAAATAACATGTGTCAAAATTGCTATGATTTATCATCCATTTTTCAGATTTAATATGGGGCGTGTTTATCCAATGTATCGCCTCGCAAACGCATCATCTGCCGAACAAGGTGCTTCTTTCTGGTCAACTCTCCCTCCCGGGGTGACCGTTGGTCATCGTCCACCAACATGTCATGATAGTGCTGTGCCTCCCACTCTTCGATGTCGCCGATTGTGACAAGTAGATTGTGAAGCGCCATTGAGGAGATGATCATCGCATGGAGTCGACGCTGATCCTTGGAATTCCTCAGATGAGTACGCGACCTTGGCATGGCCGGGAAACGGTTCTTCCATATACCGAAGGTGCATTCTACTTTCGCTCTCGATCTGGTGGCTTTGGGGTTAAAATAAGCCTACAATGGATCGGCGACTGTGCTATCTATCAAACTTCGGTACTTACAGCCTCCAGGTACTTCCCCGAGAACTCCCCTGTCCGCCTATACATGATGGCAACTCGATGTCATTCGTGAATCCGGCATCGGCCATGATGTATTCGTTTGCAGAGAAGTACTGCTCTTGCTTCTGGAACATTTTCAAGTTACCTTGGATGCAGCTGTGGCTGGGTGATCCTGGAAAGCCAATCTGGGCAAGGCGAAAACGGCAGTGGTGGTCGGCGATGACCAACACGTTAGTACCGTAGGTATAATGATGGCACCGGAAGGTCTCTGAATCATCAAGGCTAGGACGCATTTTGAAGTGAACATGCGTGCCGTCCATGACTCCGCAACAATTGGGATCTTGTAATGCTCCTCGAACCAACGAGATATGCGACACCTCTCAGCTTCATCAGGTCAGTAGATGAACCTCTGTGTATTCTCGATAATGACGGTCACGGCACGGTTACACCATTCTTGAATAGTACCAACTATCTCAGCCAAGCGTCAGCACCTGCTTTCGCCGATGGGGCTAGAAGACATTGGATGATCTTGGACGCAGAATTGACTAGCCACCTGATGAACTGTAATATCATGAGCCGGAGAGTATATTGACGCTGTTATTTGGTACAGTGGCGGGGCTTGTGGCTTGCGAGAGCCGGTATGAAACACGGGGTGCTTCTCGAAGCGCCCTTTACCCGCTTATTATCGAGTACTCGTATTGCCGGCTTTTTTTATGATGGAAGTACGAGATGGTGATGGCTGGTGCCACTTCTTTTCCGTAACACAAACTACCCACCATGGATGTCAGGTCATCTCCACCTGACCTCTATTTAACCTATATATGCACGTCTTTTTCATGTACAACAAGACCCCTTACTGTAAAATGTAGATTGCATCCATCATCCTCAATTTCTCCTCATATAAAGATGGGAAGAAGTGGAGGCAAGTGTCTTTACGTAAAGAGGTCAAAGGCTTCGCGTTCGACGCGTCGGAGCGTTTCAGGTTTCTGGCTTGGTTCCGTTTCCTTTGCAGCAGCGAGACAAACACAAACGCAAAAGGATCAATCAACCCTTCCACAACACTTCTAACTCAAGGATTCGCTCATAACTTGACATTTTTCATAATCTATGTCTACCTTGTTCAACATGTGAGTTTCGACCAGACAGACAGAGGCAGGCGTGGCGTGACTAGATGCTGACGTCTCCAATGTCTAACACAGCAAGAGCGGCCAGTCTCGCAGTATGTTCATTTCCTGATCGACAAGCATTTTCTCTGGCCGCATTTAAAGGCCTACCTTTAGATAGACAATCCCGGATAGCTGACTTGCTGATAAAGCCTTCAAGCCCAAGAAGGTCCCGGAGGGCACGAAGCAGTGGCAGCTCAAGCAGTATGCACAACAGACACTTGTAAGTCATTCCAATGCGGCATTGTGGTGCAGCTTTGGTTAGAGCGGTACTTACATGGCTGCAATAGGGTTCTGGTAATTTGAGAACAGCAGTCAAGCTTCCAGAAGGTGAAGACTTGCAAGAATGGATCGCCGTACACGGTACGTCTAAATGTTGCCAGCATCAAGATAAGCGTGTCCTCGGAAAGCTCATGTTTTGTTGCCTACAGTCGTTGACTTCTTCAACCACGTCAACATGCTATACGGTACTGTATCCGAATTCTGTACGCCAACAGAGGTTTGTTGGGCTTTTCATAAATCATTGCATCTGGGCAGTGCTGACAAACTGGTTGGTAGTGCCCCGTAATGAACGCCGGCCCAAAATATGAGTATTTTTGGGAAGATGGAACCAATTAGTGAGGTTTTCCGGATGTTTCATACAAGGGTTGTTGGCTAACGCTTGGATCAATGTAGCAAAAAACCTACTCAGCTTTCAGCCCCAGCTTACGTTGAAGCTCTCATGTCATGGACTCAATCTATCCTCGATGATGAAAAGCACTTCCCTCAGACCATTGGCAAGCGCTTCCCACCTACATTCATGACGACCGCCAAAACGATTTTGAGACGGTTATTCAGAGTATATGCCCATATTTACCATGCCCATTTTGACCAAATTTGTGCATTAGGTATTGAGGGTGAGTCGAGGCAGAGCAAATGAACATCCGCTGTGCTAAAATGTTTTTTCTAGCTCATTTGAACACCAACTACCGCCATTTCCTTCTTTTTGTGGATGAGGTTTGTCTCTTGATGTACTGTCATATGAGCAGTACTAACGATCAATTAGTTTGCTTTACTGTCAGAAAAGGATCTCGTCCCTCTTGAAGATTTCAACAAGACCATCTTGAATGAAACAGGGAAGTAGAGAATGGTTTAGGAGACTCTGGTGGGGATGACTTATGTAAAGAGAGCTGCTGGAGGGGCCCGTGTTGTTCTGTAGAGTATGTGTATATCCCGATACCCCGTGCTAAATCTATTCAAGAGTCATTTTGTCCAATAAGGGAACATATCAAAAAAGTCACTGGGTACATAATAAGCACCGAATTGCGCCTTTTCCCAAGTGGGGTTTCAATCAGCATATCAATAATAAAGCAATATGGAATGGATAGGCTAGCAACAAAACTACTAATAAATAAATGGTGTTGAAAGTTCCTGAGCAACCAATCTGCTGAGATATACGTCAATTTGAAACATTTGTGATATGGCATATTCATCTGCATTCTGGATTATAGATAAGTATGTAACAATCGGCATGTCTAGACGAGCAGCAGAAAGATGAGCCGAGCCAAACGGAAGAAGCGAGGATAATGCCAAAAAAAAACGTTATAACTCCGCCGTCTGTCCTGAAAGAGGCGAAGCAAGAATGCATGTTACGTAAGAATTTATTAGGCGCAAGAAGATGTAGGAGTTTGAGAAACAGTCGAGGGGCTCAACCTTTGAATTATTGCTATTTCCTTATGGGAAGGCCATCAAACACACAGTTGCTTGGATGGGAGGACACGAGCACGGATACACGAGCCCGGATACATGAGCACGGATGGAACCGGATGGGAAACTAAGGTACGTATAGGTGAGTGTCTGCTGATAAGAGACGCGAGGATAACGGGTGCCTGGGCTGATAGCTGATTGGATTGTCTGGATGGCTCGTATCGTCATTATTAGCCCCACAAAGGCACGCAGCTCCCACATCCCCTCCGTCCCGTTTTTGATTCCTTGCTCCTCTTTTTTATTTTTTGCTTTCCCTTTCTTCCTCCTCACCACACCAAGAACATCATGCATCTCCTCCCGAGAGAAACGGCAAGTCCTCCACTCCCAGCACCACACTACAAGCTGACTGACTACCACTCAGGACAAACTCATCCTCACCACCTTGGGCACCCTTGCTCAACGTCGTCTTGCCCGAGGCCTTATTCTTAACCGTGCTGAGACTATTGCTCTCATCTCCTCGCAGCTGCAGGAATTCGTTCGAGATGGACGCCACTCTGTCGCAGAGCTCATGGATTTAGGGAAGAAGATGCTGGGCAGGCGACACGTCAGGAAAGGTGTTCCAGAATCAATTCACACTATTCAGGTGGAAGGCACTTTCCCCGATGGTGTATTTTTGGTCACAGTCGATGATCCCATCTCCTCAGATGATGGCGACTGTTAGTCTGAAGCATTCAAAATACATCACCAAATGCTAACTATTATGAAAACAGTGAACAATGCCTTTTACGGTTCTTTCCTGCCAATCCCTTCGGCAGACGTCTTCCCTGCTGCACCCGAGCCAGCCGATACCCTCTTAGGAGCACTTATTTGTCGCAAGGAGACAGTTAAAATCAATGCTTCCCGACGACGCTTTAGGCTTGAAGTCAAGAATGCTGGAGACAGGCCCGTTCAAGTTGGCTCCCACTACCATTTCCTCGAAACCAACCCGGCTCTCATCTTCGACAGACTCTTGTCCTATGGCTACCATTTGGACATCCCCGCTGGTACGGCGGTCAGGTTTGAGCCCGGGGAGAAGAAGACTGTAACAATGGTGGAATTCGGCGGAAAGAAGATCTTCCACGGTGGAAGTGGATTGGGAAACGGATCTTTCGACGAGAATTTAAGGGAAACTAAAGTTAAGGAGATGGTTGAGAAAGGTGGATTCGGTCATAAGGAACAAGAAAAGATAGAAGAGGGACCGGTAACTGAAATGAACAGGGAAGTGGTATGTCTCGTGTGACCCATTTGAAATAGTCGGACGTCGTTAACTTTTATCGTAGTACGCTTCCATGTTCGGACCAACAACTGGCGATAAGATCAAACTCGCTGACATGGATCTGTGGATCGAGGTCGAAAAAGATTACACTGTCTACGGCGATGAATGCAAATTCGGTGGAGGTGAGTGATCAGTAATCTGTCTTTGGCTTTTGAATTGACATCCGGTATAGGTAAGGTCATTCGAGATGGCGGAGGTCAAGCATCTGGTAGGCATGATCATGAGGTCCTTGACCTCGTTATTACCAATGCCCTTATCGTTGACTGGACTGGCATCTACAAGGTGATTGCAACAGGCCCAACTGTCTGCTCTGTGTCGCTAACGTCTCTTTAGGCCGATATTGGTGTGAAAAATGGCATTATTGTTGGTATTGGTAAAGCTGGTAACCCCGATATGATGGATGGAGTCACAGATGGGATGATCGTGGGGTCAAGCACTGAAGTTATCTCTGGCGAAAAGTTGATCACCACAGCGGGAGCTCTCGACGTCCACGTTCATTACATTTCTCCTCAACTCATGACTGAGGTAAGTTTCTCTAGTAGGATGGGGATCAGCAATTGATTCAATTGTCAAGGCCTTGGCATCCGGTATCACCACGGTTATTGGAGGTGGTACAGGTCCTGCAGACGGTTCTAACGCCACCACCTGCACGTCTTCGTCCTTTTACATGCAAAACATGATCAAAGCAACCGACACTATTCCTCTTAACTTTGGCTTCACCGGGAAGGGCAGCGATTCTGGCACAAATGCTATGAGGGACATTATCGAGGCCGGAGCGTGTGGATTGAAGGTGCATGAGGATTGGGGCGCGACGCCAGAAGTCATTGACAGGGCTCTGAGTATGGCCGACGAGTACGACGTACAGGTGAGTTGCCTATCCGCCTGGCTATGTCTTTGCATAGTGATAATAACTACTCGACTGTAGATCAACCTCCATAGCGATACTCTTAACGAAAGTGGATACGTCGAGAGTACCTTGGCCGCCATCAAAGGTAGGACCATTCACAGTTACCACACTGAAGGAGCTGGTGGCGGACATGCTCCAGACATCATCGTTGTCTGTGAATATGAAAACGTCTTGCCTAGTTCCACTAACCCAACTAGGCCTTATGCTGTTAACACTCTTGATGAACATCTTGACGTGGGTCCTTTTTCTTCGAGCAATGTTTCAATGCAATGCTAATGACAGGTCAGATGCTTATGATCTGTCACGGCCTTGATAAGTCCATCCCGGAGGACATTGCCTTTGCCGACTCTCGTATCCGTTCTGAAACCGTTGCAGCCGAAGATGTTTTACAGGACACAGGCGCGATCTCCATGATCTCATCTGACTGTCAAGCTATGGGTCGTATCGGTGAAGTCGTCACTCGTACATGGCGTACGGCTGCGAAGATGAAGCAATTCCGTGGTCCGCTTGAGGGCGATGAGCCCACGAGAGACAACAACAGGGTGAAGCGATATGTTGCCAAGTACACTATCAACCCCGCCATCACCCACGGTATGTCGCACCTCATCGGTCAAGTTGCTGTGGGCTGTTTGGCAGATCTGGTCTTCTGGACGGCAGAGTCCTTTGGTGCTAGACCGGAGATGATCCTCAAGGGCGGTGTTATTGCTTGGGCTGCGGTGGGCGATGCGAACGCTTCGATCCCCACTGTGCAGCCCGTCCTTGGCAGGCCCATGTGGGGCTCTCAGCCTGAGGCCGCTGCACTCAATTCAATTGTTTGGGTCAGCCAGGCATCTCTTGACAAGGGTGGGTCTTCGTTTTTTTTTCTGCTGTCTACAAATGGGTATGGCTGATGGATTGTTAGACCTCGTTAAGAGATTCAACATTAAGAAGAGGGCAGAGGCTGTCAAGAACTGCCGTTCGATTGGAAAGAAGGATATGAAGTGGAACGACACTATGCCAAAGATGACTGGTGAGTGACAGTAACCACTGTGTGAACGAGTCACTTACTCAAGCTCCATTTAGTCGATCCGGAGACCTACGACGTGCGCGCCGACGGAGTCCTTTGCGACGTCCCACCCGCGGACAAACTCCCATTGACCAGGAGATACTTCGTTTACTAAGTATCAGTGCATTTCTCCATTATTCATGAACAACTGTATATATATTTAATAAATCTCTAATAAACCTCTAGTTATCTTCCAATGGAGTCTCAAGGATAAGTTATGAAATTGTACAAATGGTCAACGGAGATGAATCGATGAATTTTGGCCCTTGGCTAGGATCTGATAGGTCAAAAAGACCGTTCACAATTTCACTCGTTGACATTGCCAATTTTGTTGCAGATCATAAGTGAGTACTTCGGAATAAATTTGGACTGCCATTTTTTGTCCTGCAACCGACAGTTCAAACAGGAACCCCTAAAGGCCTTTTTTCAGGTATCAGATTGAATGACTTGAGTCAACCCAGAATCTAAAACCAAAACATAGAATCCGTCATGACAGGTGGTGAGGGCAGACGGCCTGCCGTTGAATTTTAAAGCATCATACCTTTAACCTAACTATCGATACATGCTTTTACTCCCAAAACCGATTGGTCCAGATGCTGAACTCGTAATGTAGATGGATGCTAATGTACAAACATGATATTGAATAAAGTGGTTTTTCCAAAAATGCGCTATGCCCTAGTCGTTTGTTCCAAATGTAAACCGGCAATATGATAATTCTCACCCAATAATCTGATACACAACTTCGAGGTCAGCTTTCGGAACAGTTAAGTGACAGCATGGAGAGAAATATCCTACGTTTTGCAGATGACAACTATTCTGTCCAGTCGAGAGATAAGTGAGAAGGTAGTAGTTATGCCAAGAGCGTAACGCATGTAATTCTCAGATTCCAGAACTGGGGGACCATTACCATTCAGCTCAAACGCTCTTGTCGACATAAGATCCACAAGCCACTCACCATCTACTGTCACCAGGCTAGGAAGCTCGCCAGAATGATCACTCGACTCGTGGGGTAAATCTAGTCCCTTGGTCTTGCCCATTCCCTGTTGACTTGTAAGCACTATGAACTGCACTTGTCTTGGTAGATGGTTCTCACGAATCTTGCGACCAGAGGGCTCGGGGTGATTTGAGGTAGAGGCGTTCCCGCTCTCAACGCTGTGGAACACATGCTCAAGACTACCATCACGTCACCGAGGAAAGCGGGATCGGATAAGCGAGTTCTGTCCAGCAACGCTTTGCGCCATGGCCGTTCAAGCTGTGTGAGGACGTGATTAAGTTGGGACAGAAGAGAGAAAAGGTCCTGCAAAGTATCGAAAAGTGCCTGGCCGACACGACGGCATAGGTGAGGGTGTGCCTGATCGTCTGGAAGTATCGGCTTACCTTATATCTTTCCTCAGGCCATTGACCCTTCAACGAATATTCTCGTGTCGCATTGATATGCCTCGCACCCAACTGCAATGGCAACTGAGTCAGATGTCGTCTCCCCGCCAAAATTTCTTAACTTTACCTTATTCAATTTAGATCTCCAGGTGATAAGGTTGTGGCGAATAATGTCATTTTCCTTGAGGTGATAATGATGGTCATTTGCATGAGAAAGAATGTCGCATAAAATAGAACCAGCATTGCCAATTGTTCTTGCGTATGAATGACGAATGGCGCGCTTTGCAGAGTACACTGGAGGCACTGTTACAATCATTAGCTGCTACATTTTATTCTCAGGGGATATTCGACACATACCATACGAAAACGCCCACGCAGCAGATATTCCGATGAGGACGCAGACGTAACGACGCCAAGCAACGTCCCAACCCCACTCTGCATACGTGAGGGGCCCTATAGTCCCGTTAAAATATGACTGTTATACAAGTCAACTGGGTTCGATTCAAGCAGTACAGAAATTGAGCTTACGTATCCAATAACTAGGCCCATCGTTACAGGGGTCATGACAGCAGTTAATACTGGCCCCGGGAAGTATACCCTAAAGAATGACGCTAAGGGAAAAGCAACTGCACATGCAGCAGCAATCCCATACTAGAAAAAGTCGGTCAGTTATATGCAGGTTAGTAACAATGTTGTACGAACGGGATTGCCTTGTCCTGAACCGCTGCCAATGTACCTGTTGCCCCAAAATGTATCAGTCAGTTGCGAAGTGGAAAAGCCACGTAGGATGGGCTTTTATAGAGATCAGCACCTACCAAAGGACCATGCCGATTAGACATCCCCAGAAAGAAGCCACGACACGGCCTAGCCAAGCAGAAGCAGTATCGCCCTGATTGGTCATAATTAGCCTGACCACACCTATTACCAGCGATGTAGTACGTACTGAATATACTGCCAGGGCTGATACGGTAATCTTCTAGATTAGCAACCAATTCTAAGGGCTCATTCATCGCGGCTACGTACTCAGTTGAGCCCTAAGATAATTAGCATTAATGGGGACCTTGCGGGATAAAAGATAACTTACATGATGGTACACCATACACCACGATTGAAGTAATAGAAAGAAGCAGAGGATCTGTCTCCATCTCAGCCTTCGCTCAAATTGTAAGTCGAAGACGCTTCGACTCACGCGATGAAATTGGGCAGGGTTGTCAAAGCAGTCAGCACAGCTGCCTTCAAAGCATACATGAAGCTCCTGCTGCTGAGCATATCCATAGCCTTTGAACACTTGGCGATGAGGTTGAGGAATGAGTTGTCGAAAGGCTTGTACTCTGGGTTTCGCTTTTTGGCTTCGCCTAAGAAATCCTCCTCTTCTTCCTGTTCGAACGAAGCTGTGCAAAAAAGGCATCAATTTATGGGTCAAGTGAGCTGTAGGGAGCAAACTCACCATCATTCTCATCCCCATCGTCACCATCAGTCAAATGCTTGTCCTTGTGAGTATGACGAAAATGATCCACCATCGAAGTTAAATGGGGATACCATAATCTTCGCTTTTGACGTGACTTGTCTAATTCCTCCATGAGCCTGAGTAATTTTAGGAGCGCCTCTGAAAATTCTATAACATGATACTGAGCGACAAAGTTCTGGAACAGACTTCGGAAGTGCATCTGCAAGCCATGTAGATTAGCATTTTTAAGGTATAACATACAGACATGAAATTTTACCTTTCCACGGCGACCTTCCTCGGGGTGGGTGGGGTCAAAAAGATGTTTATATGGCTTGATAATTTCCAGGCGGGCAATACAGAAGTCGTCCAAGGCACTTTGTAGATCTCCAGTGACCTCTTCAAGTTTGGTGGTGGCGACAACCTTTTCATCCTTCCTTTTCTCCTTCTGTGCTTTGCGATGCCGACTGGGCCAGGTGAAGATTGATCGATCTCGATTGACATTGAGGATCCAATCCGTTGCTTCTGAAAGAGCAGCTTCACAAGCGCGAATTAATGGAACACTGCCCCGTGCAAGAATATCAAGCTGTTCCAACACGTGCTCGGTGTCTCTGCAAAGAGTTTAGTCAGCCACTGTTCATGATGTGAACAATAGAGTACCCACACAGCAAAATTTCGCTCAATATCCATGTATCTAGTACTTTCGTACACACCTACAGGCTGTTGTGATTTTCTGAGATGATCGAGCAGGGAGAGATGGCTTCCTTTTTGCGTCGCGGCGAACCCATGAGGGGAACCACTTCTCCTCAAGATGCCGGAAAAATTGAACTTTCGGGAACCAAAATACAGCCCACGGTCATGGTTAGGATTCTCTGCGTGATCATCGACTTCGTGGGGAGGTGTGACAGTCCCATCGCCATGGAAGCTATCATCCACGCTTCCTCTTCTCTCATCCAAAAACTCATGCCTGATAGAAGCAGCGCGAGAACCCGGACGAGATTGAGTGATTTGATGAACTGACCACGCAGATGAATCCAGATGTGAGTGCTTGGCATTGTTGACAATGACATCAAAGAAGAAAGCCATTCCACCTGAACGCGCCTGCACAATGGCCAATCGATCAAAGAGATTGCGCAAGTCTTCTCCGGATAGACGGCTGTAACTGATATCTACCGCCAGGTATCGTTGTTGAGCTCTCAAGGGTGGAATTCCGGCCAAAGACTGGAGAAGCTGGACGCGAATCTTCTTGCTCCTTTCCGCCCAATCATCAAGCTTGTCCGCATAGAATTTCGGTTCGTAATCGCTATTCCTTACTGACAGCAGATCGTCAATGTTCTCCTCTTGTCCGTTATCGTGCTTTTCGGCCTCGCCGAAAAGAACTTCAATAGACTTCATCGCAGAAGCGAGAGGTGTAAGAATTCCTGGGAATTTTGACTGGAAGGAGTGGCCGACTGATTCGGGAAAAATGAGAAACGAGCAGAGAGTGCCAATGCCAGCTTGTATGGACATCGGCAGGAAGAAGATGAGGCCGGAAGTATAAGAGTTGTAAGGATAGAACACGACAGTTGTAAGGCTAACATCCATGAGAATGCAGGATAGGACCAATGGAAATGTGGCTGGGCTGGGTTGGGTCCTCAGCTTCCACCAAAGCTGCAAACGAATGATTAGTTCGATTGGCCTGTCTGAAATCCCAAAAACGCTTACAAGGGCGCCTGTTCCCGCAGACAAGAAGACGCAGCATACCACGGCTGGCTTCGCTTGGAGATAAGTACCATCGAAAATCTAGAGATGGTCAGCAGATGAAACGCAACGTCGGATGAGTAGAAATCTTCTCACGATTCTTTGCCGATATTTGGTAGGGTCCACATCCTTCAAATACGCCCATTTTGCTTCAACTGCGGCAACTTTATCGGGATCGGAAGGACCTCTCGTGGCACCAGCAATGAGCACTGTAATAATCACCTACATTGCGAGGTTATTACCACTCGCTGCTTCGTGAAAGAGGAATTCTAGACGTACCCAAACCCATGACAGCGCGGTGAAGAAGAATAGATTTACATACTTCTCCAATGTCTGGACCACGGGTTCACTCGGTGGTAGCATGAAGCTGACAATCAAGAGGAAAACTGCATGCTGTTGTTAGATAAATTGTCTATTACGAATGAATGGGACCTAGGATCACTCACATGCGCCATAGCCGATTGCCCTCTCAACGGGTACGATCATCAGAAGGATAAGACCTAGCCATGCCTTCGACAGGTGAACGACAAATTCAGTATATTGAGTTTGACGTAATGGTCCATACTCACGGAGACGGCACACCTGATCACAGGTTTCAGTTTCCCCCATGTCAACTTGGGCCCAATCCAGGAAATCCACCGATGTCCTAGGATTCTCTTTACCCTCAGCCCTGCTAGTATTTTGGCCTTTTCAAACCTAGTCTTCTCATGGACTTGGTCGTCATCTCCCCTCCTTTTGCCCTCTGCATTACGCCTGCCCGCCTCATCATCGGCGGTCAAGGCAAAAGAGGCTTGCTTTCGATGGCCGCTTCCACTAGGCTCTCCTTCTCCATTGTTGATAGTTATTTCTGGGTCGTCGTTTATTCGGACGTGACTATGACTTCCTTTGCGTTTCCTTGGTGTTGGAGTACCATTTGATTCTCTTTGTTCTCCCGAGGAGGAGGATGTCGATCTGAGAGGCGAGCGGGGCGTAGATGGGATGGGCTGTTCTGAGTGAGGGTCATTTGAGGAGCTGATCGTAATAGCGGGTGGCCGCGGCGTCTTCGTTTCTTGGAAAGGCATGGCTGTAGGATTATTCACTGTGCTGTGGGCATAGTTCTCTAATTTTTTAAGATGGAGATGCGATGGATGCTCTTCTCAGAGGAAGCTCCCGCTGTTTGTTCTGTCAAGATCTGATGCGATCGAATGCGGCCTTTCCGGGTAAAATGTCCGGCGTGCCTCCCTGTATCAATCCCCATTTCTTATCTGTTCATTTTTCGCTATCCGGCTTATCCTACAGCAGATCCCAGAGATGCCTGATCTCTATTACTCTACAATCTTTGGGTGCATTACAAGAGCGCCTATTCACATCTATTTATACCAAAAAAAAAAAAATGCACTAATCTCAATATCTTCTGCATCGCGGCGGGGTATTAAAATGAGGATGTCCGACGGATGGTGCAAGTTATCGGTCTTCCCCGTTACCCTTTAATAATGATGATTGTTTCAGCAACCGCGTCATTGAATGATCTCACCGTCGTCCCCCCACTCCTCCTCTGGTAACTTCGTCTCCCAATCTATCTTCTCTATTTTATCCTCCTCTAACCACTGGAAAGTGAATGACAAGAATGCTCTAGCAAAACCTGGAAGATTTGTCTCGGGCAACGCATCAGATAAAGGAAGCACAGACATGTGTGGCACTATAAAGGACAAAAATCCCTTTAGATCTTATCTCAGCAGGGCGATATGCGACTCACCAACTCGAGAAAGCACGCTATCTTTTATCTGAGGTTTCATTTCTGCCCGGCCCCTCCTCTTCTTCTTCGGCTTGACGAATTCCCCATCTCCGCCAGCCTCGCCATTGGGCCTTTCTTCCTTTTGTGACGGTCGTGCAAAGCCAGGAAGGTACTCCGCAAGATCGTTGCCGAGCAGGACCCTTCCTGGCTTATTGCCACAAAGGGACGGGGCGTAATTTGTGGACAAAATAGATTCGTATAATTGCTTAGGGGCATGGGGAAGATAGAGAAGATATGGGCGACCTGTTTCAAGCGCGTGCCTGCCCAACTGCGTTCGGTTTAGTGAGCACATTTTTGAGCACGGAAATGCAGGGCCTCACCAAGTTATCCTGAAAAAGTGTGACACCGATTGATGACAAGACTTTCTTATCACCTTCATCCCAAACGGGGTCGTATATTTCGAGATCATGGACAGCGCACTGCAAATGAATTAGCTAGGCAAAGATGCTAAACTTCACGCACTTACATTTAATGCACTGGCTAGCTCGAGGGCAAGAGCCAGTTGAATTTGAGCTGTCCTATCAGAGAAGGGCTTCCCCAGACCTAAGCAGAGGATGGAAAGAGGTAAATAGCTATCGTCAGACAAGAGGTGCTTCAATTTTGAGACTAAATCTGAGATGATTCAGTATTATCATTTTAGACAGTGAATACTGATAGACTCACCAGCCCATGTATCACCCCATTTCTCAACCATCTTTTCTCTCTTTTCCTGAATCCCTGCAACCACTTTTGCGACTCTTTCATCACTATAATCATTCTCTTCGTGCTCTCGTCCGCCTTTCGTGCCCTTACCGCCCTTGGTACTGTTTTTACCCTTTTGTTTGGGTGCCACAAATCCATCATCATCCCCTTTGTCCTTCCTGTCGGACTGCTGGGGTAATACGAACGTCTCGACAGATGCACCGGCCTTTCTGGCAGCCTTTTTGGCCTCCTTGAACGCTGCTTTACGTTCTTCTTCCTCTATTTTCTTACGAGCTTCACGAGCACGTCGCTTGTCGCGTTTTGATAATTCCGAGATCTTGTCAGACTCGCCAGCAACTCCGTTGTCTAATACTGCGGCGCTTGGGGTGTTTAGACTGTCAGGTGGTGATTCGTCGTAAGAAGGAAAGCGTCTAGTAGCTGCATCAACTTCGCCGATTAGGGGATCTTGGCGACTTTTCTTCCCTTTTTTCTTGGACCTGCGTACCAAGTTAGAATCATCCAGTAGACATATACAAAGAACGTACTTTTTGTTGCTAAAATCAACATCCTCGCTTTCTTCCAAAGCCAAATCTACCATTTCTGCTTCAAGTGCTTGTAGTTCTGCCAGCTGATCTTCTTCTGTCAATCCATCTCCTTTGGTCTGCCCGCCTCTTTCGCCTTCACCGGCATCTGCATCCTCGGCTCGCTCATCATCCAGTTCCTCGTCAGATTGCGGCTCGGTAAGTCCCATTGCTTTGGCCTCCGCTCTCATCTCCTTTTTTAATCTCCGGACTGCCTGTTTATGTTTCTTACTCCTCTCGTGATTTACCCAGCTCGCTTCGCTCGCAAATGTTTTCCCACATGCCACGCATTCAAATATCTCCCCTCCTTGCCCATCATCCAACCTGACACCAGTGCCATCCCCAAGTTCTTCTTCAGGTTCTTCTTCTTCCGCCTCTTCATCGTCAGAGTTGCGCGAAGAAAACTTTTGCCAATCTTGTTCTTCGTACTGTGCCGCTGCACGTAAGCGTTCTTCGTGACGACGCTTAGCGGCCTCAGCATCAACAAGGGGCTTGCCAACGGGAGTAGATGCCCCTGACGTCTTGGCGGACTTGCTGGCGGCACGTTCCTGAGCAAGCTTGGCTTGATGGGCCTTGTATCTTGGATCTCTATGTTGGATAAAAATAACCAGTTGCTGATATCTATGAGCTCCAAGCTTATACGTTTGGCAAAGAGACAGCGCTTACCCGGATCGTCTCGTTATATTCCTTTCTTGTCTCCTCCCTTGCCTTCTTATTCTCCTTCTCCATAGCTCGTCGGACCATTCTATCGTCCCCTCTTTCAGCATCCCATTTGTTTACCCACTCGAATTTCTTTTCTGTCACAAATTCCCCCCACACGGCGTAGAAATCTCGAGCCCATTCCTGGGAATCTTTTTGTGCTCGGGTCAAGCCAGGAGGAGGGGCATAAGCAGTTGAGGAATCACCGAAAGATGGATATGAAAGAGGAGTAGTGGAAGTGGTGTGTAAAGCCTCATCAGAGGATAGAAGGGCAAAGAGAGTTCTATATATCGAGTAGAACCCCTGATATGAGAGATTAGTAATATATAGAGGGCAAGAGCAAAAGACTGAGCTCACTTCTGAAGTATCATCCATTTTCCTGGCAATTTTAGGATCAAAAAAGCGCATGAGCTGGGCTATGGTAACTCCTGGGTCCCCTTGACGCCTCCTGTTCAGCTTCGATTTGGGATCATTTGTCGCTCTATCCCCTGTCCTGACATGTTCAAAGATATCGTCGTCTGTGGCTGCAACTGGCGCGTTTCGATGGGAGTCATAGAATGCTCTTTCCTTACAATTTGTCAATTCCACAGGATAATAAAACATAGTGCCAACGACTTACTTGAGGATCACTCAGAATCTTCACTGGGTCAGCTGATTGCCGTCCGTGAATTCAGAGATAGCTCACCTCATAAGCGTGCTGCAAGTCAGCGAACAGCTTTGTCGCCTCTTCTATTCTATGAGGATTCTTATCAGGATGATTTATTAGCTGTTCCAAGGCACGCAAAGTCAGCTAGTCTCCCCTAACTACCTTTCATTTAACGACGAACCGCCAGTTTTCGATATGACCGCTGCATCCCAAGTATTAGAACTTTGTTCACTTGTAATGAAGGTGAACGACCAACTTACCTTGATTTCATCGTAGCCTGCTTCCTCATCTACTTGCAGCAGCTCGTAATAGTCAGGCGGTTTCTCATCGACCTGCTTGCCGTCACCAGAAGAGGTGCGTGACTGATCGTTTCCCATTATTGATGTCTATCAGTGACTACTGATAGGAATAGGGTATTTTTGTATTATTAAAAGTGTCTGTTTTTGAAACTTTTCAGCTCCGAAAGGACTACGACTGCTGTGCGGATGTAGACGTCAACTGCAATTGCCTCTAGTCTTTGCTGAGTTCTCTTTTTCCTTTCGAAGAGATAAATGGTCGGTGGAGGCGGATGATGATTAGAACAAAACATTTCCTCTTGTGGTTACGTAATGAGCTTTAATCTGTTTTTGACGCGTCAAGACCAGTTTACGAAAACATTAATAGTACTAGACGTCTTGCCATTCGTCAAAATCTGCAACTTCACGACCACGCGATATGGACAAAAGCCACCCTCTTCTTGCTAATTTTGACGATCCTCCTCCATTCCCGGAAACCTATCCTCAACTTCGCAGGCTTGACCGCTCTGTTGTCTGCCAGATTTGCAAGGAACCCTTCACAGCGCCCGTATCAATAGGGTGTGGCCACTCGTTTTGCTCCCATGTATGTATATTGTCCTGCCCAATGCCACACTTTTGAAAAGTGCTCCACAGTTGAATGAATTACTGATATTCTATCCTTGGCCCTAATAGTGCATACGCTCCTCTTTAGATGTCCAGAAGAAATGCCCCAGTTGCAATGAGCCGGCAAGCGAGGGATCTATACGGCGAAACAGAGCGCTAGAAGAGATTGCGGAAACTTGGGAACAGTCAAGGTCAGTCAGCCAGATTAATTGTCGGATTCCGTGCTGACAGTAAGTGCTTTGTTGAGACCAACGTTGATTGATCTGTCAAAACCTGTACCCCGAAAGCGTGCAGCTCCTGAGGCTGAATCCCGCCCGTCGAGTTCCGGAACGTTCAAACGCTTGAAGGACCAAGATGCAAAACCAAGCCAGTCGCCAGCACCGGCAGAGTCAATAGAATCGGAAGAGGAGGATGAAATACAGGAACTGACTGAGAATGGTGAGTACGACTTCGCCTCGGCCTTTCGTCAATTCGCGCGATCTGTTAGCAGTAACTTACATGCGATGTAGACGAAGCTCCTTGTCCTATCTGTATGACGCGTATGCCCATCTCCACTATCCCGATGCACGTGGAAAGAGGTTGTCCACCGCCTCCTAAGTCCATCAAAGCCAGTGCTGGAGGCGGGAAAGGCAATCAAAAAGCAGATTGGAAGAAGGTTTTCTCTGGGCAAACTCTTAGCGGAAGCAAGGGGAAAGAGAATGGCAAGGGAAAGGAGTAAGCGAAGCATGCTTATTCCCTTACTGAATAAAACTGATTGATTACCATTGGAAAGACCGGAAATGAAGAAGATCACGAAACCAAATTACTCTTTGGCGACGCCTGCTGACTTGAGGGCATTATTATCGGTGGGTCATCGCAAAGCTGGTATCTTACGGAACATCCAGCTAAGAGAAGGCTTCCTAATAGCAATATTCACTTCCTACATCTGGCGATAAGATTACTCTCATTGCTCGAGTACAAGAATGGATAATCCTTTATAACGCGAACCTGGACACTTCTCGCCCTTCATCTCTTTCGGCTCTACGTGCAAAACTAGCAGAGGCAGAAGCAAGCCGGAAACGGGATAAAGAGAAGGGAAAGGATGAGCTTGTCGGACAATTAGGGTCGAAAGAAGGTCTGGCGAAGTACGCCCAAGAGAAAAAGGGTGAATTCGAGAGATTGAGGAAGGAGATTATGGAAAGGGACAAGAGACGAAAGGTCGAGGAAAAAGGGAGTGGACGGGATAGTGCCATTGAAGTGGACTGATCAAGGCATGTAGAAGATTCACCGCATTATTGTTGTCAGTATAGTAATATCAATTGTCCGACCTATAGCATTACAACCCCTGCCATGTATAAATGCATCTTTATGCCTCAATCTGCACATTGTCCCCTTTCCTAGCTCGTACACCGATGAATTTCCATCCATTCTCCTCTGCAACCTTTATTGCCCTCCCCACAAGTGACCACATGCCTCCTCGGGTCTTCAAGGCGTTGGAAAACCCATTCCATACACCATCGCTCCAGTCTTCTACCGCCACATCCTCCCAAGCTTGACTTCCCAGCTGGGCCTTGTACTCCTCCAAGTTTCTCGGCCGGGAGGTAAGATTCGGCATGGGTACAGAAAGTAAGCGCGATAATAGGTATGCGTTGATTTTAGAAAGATCTGGTGGGGGAAGGATGTCAGTGTAGACTACCAAGCTTGAACTATGCAGGGCGCTGCGAAGAGAAGCCAAGAATGAGGGGATTGAGGGTGGGTAATGATAGATCGAGTCAAGGATGTAAACCAAGTCATACTTGGAGGATGACTGAGGTTTGTCTTCCGGTGGCTCGTCAGCCAGTTCTTTTCTTTCTGTGCTTTGGTCTTCCTCCAAGAAGCGCTGACTCGATTGCTCGCCAAGGAAGCCTCTCATAGGATCCAGAGGGTGTCCTACGTCTTTTCCAGGTCGGAATTGGGCAGAAAAAGTGTAGAACTGGACACGAGTCGATGTGTCGGGGTATACGGATTTAACCAAGGCTTTGGAAACGGCAGTGTCAGATGAAAGCGATGTCAACGCATGGAGTTGACCGGGTGGATTTTCTTGGGAAAGGTGTAACACTAGACGTAAATTAGTACTCCAAAGATGGGCGATGACGAGCTCGCTAACATAATGATTCTCCGGCACCGTGTCCGATATCTGCACCAAGTATATCTTCAGCACTGTCTCTTCGATTTAGGTCACTTCAAAAACACACCAAGCACATTTCCACCACCCTGATATCCCCCTTCTTGGGCCAGTCGTAATAACTTTCCGGCAAGCGCTTCAGCCGCTTCGGAGAAGATATCCGTATTCTACATTATGCGAGATGTTCAGCTATATTCGATGTGCTCATAACGAGGCAGCTATGCTGACCGACCTTCCACCAGCCCATGTTACACCATGCTGTAATTCTTCCATCGGAAGTGTCACGACTATTCAGAACTTTTGGGTTCCAAAGGGCATACGGCTCAATTAAAGTTGGTATATAGAATAGAATAAGTGGGAGTGCTCCGAATAGCAACAACGGCATAGTGAAAGAGGGCATCCTAAATGACAGATGGGGCTGTTGACTATGCTCAGACCTTTTTGTGGCTTGATCATGATGATGCATTGAACTTGGAATAAGGACGGGGCATCTGTGTGGGGACCGCGGCTATTGTGATCGGAACCGGGGCTGGCTGCCGGTCCAGCGCTTTTTCGTTCACAATTTGAATCGGCAAAGGGTTTGCGATGCGAACATTGGTGAGCGGCGAAGGAGATTAGATAGGATGCTTATGCCTATGCATTGTTGCATGATATGCAGACTATACGGTTAAGCAAACGACTTCGAATTTTATGGTGGAACGGTTATTCCGTCCGGAAGCCGGGGCGCGGGTGGAAGAGAGGGAACGGGCCACGTGGCTGTTTGGCATGAAGGGCCGGCAGTAAATTTTGTTGTTATCGGGAGTGAGTTGTGTATTGTTTTCATACGCACCTACGCCCTCCATCCACCCATCCCACCTGCTGCGCCGGGCCCTGCACCTCCCACGTACGCACAGAGATCGGAACACCCACACGAGTGGCCCCCATGTCTCACCACCCCCCCGCCCCATCCCTCGCCGCCCTCCCCGTAGACACCTCAAAGACAGATCCCACACCCGCTTACTACAAGCTTCAATTCGGAGACGACCTCACAGGATTCTCCTACTATGTCAGGACTCTCACTGTCGTTATAGGCAGGAACTGTGTAAGTCTTCTACCTTCCCATCGCCCCCACCCTCAACTAACAACCACAAAGGAGCGACCAGCTCCGGTCCCACCTCCGGCTATCACAAGTCCGTCGGTGCCTACAAACCCTCCACTAGATCCGAATGAACCATCACCCCCGGGTCTATGTACGGGCGGTATACTCAGGACTCCTCCAGTAGCAAGCTTCAACTCTCCATCTGTGGTAGAAGAGGATCACGAAGTCAATCTTGAAGACTACGGACCTTTGGTTGAGCTCGCCGAAGCAGTCGCCGTCAAGGAGGAAGATGTAGCCGATGACATTTCACCTGTGCTTGAATTGCCAGATGCACCCCCGCCCCCTCCCCCTCCAAAGTCATCAGCAAACGTTGAGCATGTTGATGTGGATTTGGGGCCGCTCAAGTCGGTATCTAGAAACCACGCGAAGATCGAGTATAGATCGGAGCTGGGAAGATTTTGTTTGGAGATCTTGGGAAGGAATGGAGCGTGGATAGATGATAGATACTACGTGAAAGGCGCAGTCGTCCCTCTTGCTCAAGGGTGCGTTTGCTTTACATCCAAGTTTTGGTATGCTGACACGTAAATGTAGCTCGCAGATCCAAATAGCAACACGAATCTTCTCATTCGTCTTACCTCCATCTTCGGTGCCATCTCCTCCGTATAACTACTACGACAAGTCTGCTCTCGAAAACGTTGAGAATCTTCCCTATCCGTACAACCTCCCCGCCAGTGAAGTCCGCTACCAAGAATTCTTCGGTGAAGCTGGTCCAGGACCGGCAACCGCAGCAGCGATGGCCAGTAGACAACCCCCTGCATTTAATGCTTTTGCTGCCGCCGATGGATATGGCCTTGGGCTCGGTGTGGACGTGGAGAGTCAATGGGGTCAGTGGGAAAGTGAAGAGGAGAGCGATAGCGATGTCGAACGCGACCATGAGCAGTCATTTGAGCGTGATAGCGAGAAGGACGCGCACGAGGAGGAGCAAGCAGAAGACGAAGATTGGGATGACGCGCAGAGCGAGGATGAGGATGAGGATGAGTACGAGGAGGCCAAGCCGAAACAAGCAACCAAGATCAAGCTCAAGAAACCGTTAGTAGTTCCTGGAGAGGACGAGTCGGATCTGTCATCCTTGGAGAGTGAGCCCGCAAAGCCCTTGAAGTCGGTTAAGAAGCAAGCCGGCAAGAAGCAGTCCCAGTCTCAATCCAAGTCCGTGGAGAATGAAAAAGTGAAAGCTCCTAAAGACGCCAAAAAGCCGAGCAAAAAGGAGAGCAAGTCGAAGAAAAAGATCAAGGAGCCGACACCGCCCGTGGAAGAATCACCAGCGGAAGTCAAGGGAACGCCATCCAAGAGCAAGAAGAAGGAGAAAGAGAAGGAAAAAAACAAGATAGATTCTTTAGCGGAGCAAAAGCAGGAAATACAAGCGGTGACGAGTGATGAAAAGGAAAAAGCGACGCCGCAGAAGAAAGACCAGAAGAAAAAGATTAAGCCTGCGTCGGAATCTAAACCTCTCGTTAAGCCTGCTCCTGGTCTCAAACTTCCTATCCCATTAGCTCAACAACAGCAACAACATCAGCCTGCCACTCAACCGCAACCTCCCTCTGTACCGACGTTGGCAGCAGCCTTGGCGAACACTCCGACGCCTCCTACGATTGCACCAACCCCTACTTCTCAACCTGTGGTCAGACCACCACAACAACCCGTCAGACCCGTTCCTGGTCAGCCTCAGCAAGGAATCGTTCGTCCCCCTGGAGTTTCAGGCCAACCTGGCCAGCCGATGATCCGCCCTGGCCAGCCTGGTGTGCCGATGGGTGTTCGTCCGCCCGTGTCAGGTTCCGGCCAAATTCCAGTGCGGCCAGGGCAACCCCATTCTCATCTTAAACAGCCCTTACCTTCCACCCCTGGCGTGAGACCGCCCCTTCCTCAGACTCCTGTGCCTCGCACTACACCCTCTTCTGCAGGTACCACTCCTCAGCCTACCCAGCCTTTCTTCTGCACCGAGCTTAAAGAAAGTTCAGGTCGACCGGGACACATCATCGTCAATGTCCCCATTCCTCCTTCCGGTGCTGGTCCTCGTCCACCCCCAGGGCCTATACTGGGCTTGGATGGGAAGCCATTCATTGGACCGCCACCGCTTAAGCCGACTTCGACCTTTGCAACTATCATTCATAAAGCACTTAGCTGTTTGCCGCGAGGGAGAGGAACGCTGGGGGAGGTTTGTAATTGGGTAGCAGGGGAATGGGAATGGTTCAGGTTGAATGTTGATTCGGGGTGGCAAAACTCTATCCGACACAACCTTTCTTTGAACAAGGCGTTTTTGAAAGTGCCGAGAATCCCAGAAGATGATCCCGAGTCAAAAGGAAGTGTCTGGATCATCGACCCGCAAGAGGGGCCATTGTTTGAGGAGAAACAAAGGCGGGATGCAATGAAGAGCGCGAGCAAGGATAAGAATGCCGAGAGTAGAAGAGAGAAAGAAAGGATTAGAGCAGAAGAGAGAGCAAAGAAACAGAGGGAAGCGGCTATTGAAGCTGCACGGAATCCTCATGCCCATCCATCATATGTTCATCACCCGCATCCGACCATGGCAAGGGCCATGCCGCCCATGGCGACTGCGCGAGCCATAGCCCGACCTCCAGCCAATGTCGCCCACCCTCATCCTCAACCGTCCACTACCCAGCCTGTTCCAAACCAGCCGACGAGTGCTAACATCAAAGGTGTACTTCAACCAAAAGCTAAGATCACCGTCGTCATGCAACCCATCACACCCGCCCTTCGCGCCAAATCGGTCATCGCGAACACCGACTCCAATGGTAATCCGCTTCCTTTTGTCTGCGACGGCACAACCCTTGTACTGGATCAATCCACCTTTGGGCATTTGACAAGTGATATACTTGACAAGTTGACATTACTTGGTGCGGCGGGAGCAGTTGATGTACTGTCCGCTTGGGTGATCAATAAAAACAAAATGCAGGCCAGCAAAGCAGCACAGCAGGCTAAGACAGGTGCTACGGGAACAGCGACGACATCGGGTGCGGCGCCAGGAGTGGTGGGTGCGAAGAACGGTGTCGTGAATGGTGCGGCGCGGCCGACCAACGGTGTGCAGCCGGCGAGGCCGCAACCTCAAGTAGCCCCCAAACCGAATACGACGCCAGCTGCTCGACCTGCAATCCCTCCAAAACCAGCTGCAGCATCTGCAGCATCTGCAGCACCTACGGCTACTGTTACTACAACCCCTGCCCAACCCGCACCGTCTACAACTCCTGCGGTCAAACCTGCATCCTCCAATCCTCCTAAATCCCTTCCGGGCCCCGCTCCTCCAGGTACCTCTTTGACAAAGGTTATCGGTATGATTGCGGCTGTCGCGAATGCCAAAGGTGATGTAAACACAGTTGGTCCCAACGCGTCAGCGTTATTGAGATACATCAGGGTTGTGGGAGTGGAAATCGATTTAAGAGTAGCGGAAAGGATTTGGGCAACAGGTGTGGTGCCACCCTTACCGGTCAAGAAAGTTGCAAAGCCTGTCAGTGGGGCGGCAACAGGAAGTGCTAGTGTCGGGGGCGCTAAGCCGACTCAGGGAGCTGGAGTGAAGCCCCAAGGGCAGCTGCAAGGGGGTGCGAAGCCGATGCAAAACGCTTCAGTGCCTGCTCCTGCTCCTAGTGCTGCTGGTGTGGCGGGGATGAAGAGAAAGTTGGAAGACGGCGCTCAGGGACAGGGGCTGGAGCGAGGAAATAGTAATGGCGCTGGGGGCGGAACAGGAGGAGACCAGGAGGCGAAGAAGCCGCGACTCGAGACGTCGAGTGTATGAGGATGGAGGAGGAAAGAGAAGGAGAGCATATCATGTAATTAGCAATTATTATAGTCTCATTGTCAGTTTCGGTTGTACCTAGCATTGCAAGTATATCCTTAATTTATAAGCAAGGAGCTCAAATGAATAATGACCCTTGCAAAGTAATTCTGAAAGAGAGCGCAAAAAGTAATAGGTGGTCAGGCAAGTGCTGATTTAGAACAAGAAATACCATGCCACTTTCTGTCCATCAAACTCATCCCTTGCCATTAGCTTATTGCCAGCTTTTCTGAAACGGCAAAACTATCACGCCTTCAATGATATATAGGCAGTAGTCAATACATACTCGATTCTATTTATGGTTTTTAAAGCAATCCCATTCATCATCGTCGATCAACCGCCTACTTCATCTGTATATAGACCATCAGCTTCCAATCGTATTTAATGAAGTCTGATAAACTTACAAGGTGGGCCATTGCTTGAGCAGGGTACCTAGTACCTTGAACCTCGAAAGCATCCAAAAAGTCAGTGATCTCTTTCTTCTCCTCAGAAGTCAATGTTACGTTGATCGACTGAGTATTCTCAACCACTCGCTTTGTGTTCGATGATCCTGGAATCGGGATAGTCTGTAAAATTTCTGTCAGCAATCTGGCACTGATAACAAAACCTGACAAGTCACTTACGTAGTCCGACAAGCTCAAGATCCAAGCCAATGCAACCTGGCTGCCTTTTACGCCCTTTCTAGCAGCAATCTCATCCAGCTTATCCACCAACTTCAAATTCTCATAGAAAGCTTTACCTTGGAATCTGGGCAAATGCTTTTTGAAGTCACCTTCAGGGATGTCATCGGGCGACTTGTAGGTACGTGTAATAAAGCCTCGTCCGAGGGGAGAGTAGGCAAAGACGGGAGTCTTGTTGGTGTTGTGCCATTCGATGGCATTGCGGATGGATCCATCGTAGGAGAAAAGGGAAATTTCGATCTCATTGATAGCAATGGGAGTAATCTGTACAGATTGTCAATTTTGAGTGAAATATGATATTAACAGTAGTGGATGACTTACCTTGTGCGCTTTCTCAAGCGATGCCGCACTCATCTCACTAGCTCCCACCTCACCAAACAGACCCTCCTTCTTGAGAGTATCTAATCCTTTGAAGATGTCTTCCACTGGTCCTTCAGGAAGTCTGGCTAGGGAGTATACATCAACTTCTTTGTCTCCCAGAATCTTCTTCATCTCCTTGAGTTCAGTGCGGAGGAAATCGAGTCTACAGGCAGCATATTAGTCATTGCTTCCTCAAGAACGAGGGGAAGGAATCACTCAGTACCACGAGGGTGGAGATCTGCATAGTCCACCCCTCCCTTAACGACCAACACAATTTTGCTCTTGTACTCAGGGTACTTGTCGAAAAAGGCTGCGAGCAGCTTGATGTTGGCAAAGTTGTTCCCAGGGTTACCGTAAAATGCTGCCGACGACCATGCAGTAGATCCAGAATCAGCTGCAGCTCTGTTCGATTGATTAGTACAGGATCTGAACAATGATCAAAGAACTTACTTCATAGCCGCAAAAGAGACATCTTGAGAAGGAGGTTGTGGGCTCCAGGTGAGTTGCATGAGACCATAGCTGACGGTAGATTGTCAGCGCACAGTACTTCCATACACCGGGTTAGTAACCATGTCATAAACCCAAAAACTCACCCCATACGGCCGACTTGCTTGCCTGCAACGGTGACAGTAGAAACGGTAGACATGTTGATAAGTTCGTTAATTACTTGTGGACCGTAATGAGTAGTAGTGGAATTATGTCAATAAAGTAGGCCGTCAGTGGAGATGACTGAAGGAGGTGGGGAATTGAAGAAGGTGAAGGGGGGCTTATATAGGGAGGGCGGCTGGATGTGAGAAATGTTTGTGGAAGATCAACGGGAGAGAGACAATGAGCGATTCCATGTTCCTCCACTTGACCGATCCGGTGAAGTGGAGGCTGTCAAGCTCGGCGAGGTCAGCTCCGGGGGTACCGATGAGTGGAGGGCGGAAGGGGCCGATCAGTCGGATGCGGATGCGCCACCACCAAACAAACATGTATGACACGACAAGTCTGCTTACTAATAATAACCGCCGTACCATCTTCTAATCGCCTCTCGGCCTTCCATTAGAAATTATACAAAAAGGTTACTACAAATTTGCTCCCGGAAATCAGACAGGACCATATAAATCGAGCCATCTCCACTGCCGGCTGTCGGGCGACGGCGAAGGAAGACGTTTGCTGTCTTTCCATTACGCTACGCATACCCAGCATCCTTATCTTTTCTTGATACACGCCCATTCTGCCACACACGCCTGCAAACTATAATGGAGGACATAATAGCCACAATTATCCTCATCTCCGCTGTTTACTTCTTTGTCAAATGGCTCATTGGCACCAGTCAGTCTCTTCCATCCCTGAGTTCGTTACTCTTCTGACAAATTCCATAGAGCCAGGAAATACTTCGGATGGTGGAATACGCGGTGTTACTCCCTCTATGGTATGACCTGCTCATTGGTCCGAGTCCACAGGACTTGTGATTTCGTCGTATATAAACGTCTAACTGACTCCTGCTTTTGTAGGTCGAGACTGTTCATTCGGCTTTTCCACATGTCCCCGTCCCCAATATAGTATATCATCTCTCTCGGACTAGGAGTGCGCAAGCGACCTCGGAAGAGATCCTTGAAAGGGGCGTGCTTCCTCCTGTGAGTGATCCTGAAACCTGCCAACTGACAGCGTCTGACCTCTGCCGCATTAGCCACCTCCTACATTCAATATCCCTGCATCACTCATTCCCACGGCGACTCCTCAACCGGCACCTACCCCTTTTTCCAATAACGCCAATAATAAGGCCTCCAATGTCAAAACTCAGAGTTTGATCGACCGGTATAACCTTTCGTCTCGCTTACCTTCTCACAAGGGCAAGGAGAAGGCTGAGGGTGAACCTGCCGAAATCGATAATAAATGGGAAGAGTCCAAGGAAAAGAGGGAGCTGGGATTGAAGGAAAGGAAGGAGAGAATGATATTGGAGGCTAGGAAGTGAGTCTATGCTGTTCTGCGTTAATTGGACATAGATTGATTGCTGATGTGCCACAGGCGGATGCTCGAGAAGCAAGCCAAAGAGCAAGCCACCAACTGATTTCGACCTCATCAGACACCGCTCATTGTATGCATCTATTATTATATTTTATTGACTGGTAACACCTTCATCATCGACACCCATGATCTTGTTCATCAATTTCAACCTTGGCCCCAGAGAAAGTATGACGTCGTCCTCTACGTTGGCCACCGCGAACCTCAACCATTTATCCTGTCTCAGAGTTTCACCATTTAAAATATCGTCCCACTGTTCGTCGTCCACTACGGGAGGCATGAAAAAGCTCCCTGGAAGAGTAACAACACCACATTGGAGGGCGAGTACTCGAGCTACGTCTTCACTTCCCAACTTCTTTCGTTTCAGCCCTAAAATGCTTGAGGCATAGATATAGTTGTCGGGGAACTGGACATAGGCGAAAAATCCGCCTGAAGAAATGACTTTCCAACCCGATATAGCATTGACGGTGGTTTCAAACAGATGGCGTCGATGTAAGAGTCGCAAAGACGCGGCGAGAAGATCAGCGCGAAGGCTTGGTAGAAGGGGGATAAGAGCAATTTGAGGTGGGCGAGGAGGACAAATCTATCAGAGAGTAAGGAACAAGTCAATTCCAGGAATTGATAAGTCAGACATACTTGCATGCAGTCACAGATTGTAGTGATATGCCGGAGTAGTTCGGGGCTAGCAATAATGGACCCCAACCTGTGCCCTGGTATTCTGTATCCCTCTACTCGTCTATTAGCAGCTAAAAGGCTTAATTTTCACACAGCATGGGCATACGTACTACTGAAGCTTCCCAATGACACCAATGTTGATCGCCAATCGGGCTCCTCGAATAGTCTATGCGGTAATCCCCGTTCCCGACTTTCGCCCTCCACAAAATCCCTGTATGTTTCATCAAGCACAAGAGCTACCTTGTACTCCCTGGCAAGGTCGTACCATTGCTTGATCTCTTCATTTGTATAGACTGTGCCGGTGGGGTTACTTGGCGAAACAAGTACAATCATTCGTGGCTCTCTCCGATCCCCATTTTCCTTCCTCAAAGAGGCAAGATATGACCTGGCAGAGAGAAGGGAAGCCTTGAACATATTATCCGGTTCGCAGAGCACATACACCGGTTTCACGTCTTGTAATGAAAGCGACATTGTATGGTTGAAATACGCTGGAAGCGGCAGAAGGACGCTCGACTTTCCAGGAGGACAGAGCGTCATAAGCAGCGACAGGAACGCCATGTTACACCCTGTAGTAATCGCAACATCTTCAGATGTGACTCCTTGCCCGGAGATGTGGTATTGAACTTTGATCTCTTCTGCCAAAGCCTGACGCAGGCCAGGCTCTCCAAGGATAGCACCGTATCGTGCTGCCTGAGGATCAGAAGCAACCTTGGATAGAGCAGCGAGGACACTGGGGTGCGGTGCATCCCGAGGCACACCTTGAGAGAGATCAAGCAGAGGAGCAGAGGGAGATGAAACATATTGACAGCCCCATGCTTGAGCTTTGGGTATCCTGAATTAGATGCGTAAGATTGCGTGACTGACTCAAAAGAACGGCGGTCGCAGGTTCACTCACGGCGGAGCTTCGGTAGCCTGGACGGCGGGGGCGACCTTGAAATTGAGGGAGGCCATTGTGGGGCGTACGGATGATGGGCTGTTAACTGCGAACTGGAGGATTTTGGACAATACTACGGTACATGTCAAATGATGGTTGGCTTGCTGTTGTTAACAATGATCAACGATGATGGATCGACGAATCGGGGAACAAGGACCGATGTTTCCGCCCCGGGCTTGTCACGGCTATCAGGCGCATATGGGGCGCTTATGGGTCGCTAAACAAATCGGTAACACCCCATCATCAAGGTCTCCCAAACATCATGCATTTTCCGTCAACGAAGTCACATGCGACCTCCAATTAACCTATTGCATACCTGGTGCTTTATCTGCGTCTGACTATTCCCTAATACTAACAATACAAGCGAATGACCAAATATAGCAACAAGAAGGGCTACATGGACAGTACATATTGCACCGCTGAATTTGGCAGACCTAAAATGTGATGATCTGAGGTTAGATGGTAAGCATATGTTCGATAAGCCGTGGCTACTCCAATAAATGGAGTACCTACAATAAACATGAATCCTGTGGAATCCTGTAGCAAAATAGAAAGACGTTCCATATAAATTGCACAATCAACATTGGCGCTTTTAACGAATTATCGCGAGTACCTCGGATCATGATGTAGAAACTCCCAAGCTTTCTCCCCTCCCTCCTCTCCTAGAATCTCTTTGAGCTGCCTTCGGCTCATGGACACTAGATGATTGATACTCTCCACCTTGCTCATCACAAACTTCAAATTTCTCCCGCTAACTCCTGGGATGGATCTCAACATCTCAACTGCCGCCGCGTTTTCGATCCCGCTTTTCACTCCCTGTTCACCCTCACTGGACCCTTTGAGAGTGGCTGTGATCTCATCGGGCTCGTCGTGATTCAGTTTGAGATCAGATAGTATTTTGACTGACTCGTGGGGTGACGAAGACCAGATGATTCGAAGACGAGGAAAATGAAGGGCAAGAAGAGCCAGTTTGGATTGAAGATAGAAAGTGTCTCGCCATGTCTCATCAGGATCATTCGCCCTACCTGCAGCTTCTCGACGTGCATCCTCTTTCGTCTAAATGAAGTGGATCAGTATGAGACGAATGGATGGCGGTGAAGATAGACCTACTCGCATACCAAATTTATCCTCGTCAAACTCGATGAGCAGAATGCAAATCTCATAGTGAGAGGTCATAGCTTCGCATTGGGTGTGACTTTGAGGAGTTAGCAACGGCGGTTTGAGGATAAGTAAGCAACTGACAGTCGGCCATTATTGAAACTGCCTTCCAAATCCGCTAAACTCTTCCTTTCAACGCACATCTTAGGAGACAAGATGTAATCTCCAACAGTTAGAGTTGAAGGGACAACCTTGATACCGGCCGAATCAATAAGTGAAGGGAGAAGAGCGCCCATCTCTCGGATATCAACGATGATCTAAATGAAGGATAAGCGGAAGCCGGTATATATGGTGTCGCGATGACCCACCCTTGCTTCTTCGGCACTCTCACCGCCGCCGGCATTACGCGAAGAATAGGTAGTTTTAGACCGCGTAACGGTATCACGCATTGGAGCTCGGGGGTTGTTGTTGTATATCGGGATCACCATCGACTACAGCATCACGGTCAATTATTATGTTCTATTCATAAGGAATGACACTCGACTAACCTGCCTATCATCAATGAGCTTTTTGAACGCCTCGGCTTCTCGTTGGATGGTTGACAAGAAACGGTCCTCCTCAAAGGAGTTAGTATAGATCATCTGATATACCCGTAATGATAGCCCAGGGTTGCAGTTCCTGTACACCTGATATCTTATTAGATGAACCATTAATCAAATCTACTGCCGTCACTTACCTCTAACCTTCGAATAAATGCCAAGTTGGGCTCGTACATGACGACGAACCTAGGCCTCAACTCTTGCAATAATATATCATCGTCTTCTCCCCCATATGGTCTGATAATTACCGCATCTTCTGGTGCTATAAGACCATACGCCTCTTCAAAGTTTTCTGGCAAAAGACCATACTGGGTCTCGGCAATCGTCTGAGATCCGGGTACGGGCTGCAGATCATCTTCATCGAGGATACCGGTGGATGCCAACAAAGCAGATGATGGGTCGGAAGAGGATAGACTGGTAGATGGTGTTGAGGGATCCTTAAATGATGCGGATCGTGTACTTCACAGGCATAAGTCCATTGCTTGTCCTCCAAAAGTGAACGTATACTTACGATTCCCCGAGGGCCCATTGTATCTGGGTGTCCTCATCATTCTCACCACCAGCGAATGCAGAATGAGCTTTCATCATAGCTTCCTTGTGCTCTCTATGGACGGAGTCAGCATGTAGGGTCATTTGTGTACATCACCATTTCATACTCACTTCTCCATCTCGGCCAATCTGGGCGCTGGGGCCGCAGCTCCACCCCTTTGCCTCCGTCTCTTGTAGCTCGGCACGCCTCTTCCCCGCCCTCGAGCCCTCTCTGATCTTCTCTGCTCTTCCATTCTCTTACTTTCGATATCACCTCGGACCCTGATTTCATCTTCGCCTGACCTGTGCATCCCATTTCCAGCGCTCCCAAGCTTTTCGCCATTCTTCTCATGCTGCCAATTCGAAAGGAAGAGAGATTCCATCATCTTCCTACCAGCGTTGGGTCCAAAAGGAGGGTCCGTACGGGACATGGTAGTAAGGTACTGACGAAGTTGAAGACAAGTGCGGTCGGAAGAGGTCATGACAAGAATGATGTTCGTTCCGGGGGTGTCTGATTAAAAGGCATCATTAATTGCTATGACCGATAGAGCAGTTACGAGGAACATACCGGCGTGGGACACTTGAGCTCTGGCAATGGTGTCTTCAATCTCCTTTAAGACCTTTGCCAATACGCTCCATTTAGGTTGTTCTTCTAACACAGCCTCATAGCCCTTTTTTAATCTCTTCTCCACGCTTCTACCCAAATCGTCTCTAACGCTCAACATCACCGGACGGAAGACCGGAGGTGGCACGCCTTCAGCAGAGCGAAGGATTTCATCCGCATTCTCATCTTGGGCCATTGACCCTTGTTCCAGGTCATTGTCGGCACCATCCGATCTGTGATGCTGACGAAGAGTTTGAGTCTGGGTAGCGAAAATTTCCATAATTTCCTCTTCATCATCATCAGGAACAGTTCCCCTGATTTCTAGACTTTGTCGTTCTGCGAGCTCCTGTTCTCTCATAGCTTCTTCTTCCAGCCCATATTCTCCTTCCTGGGAATCAACCCCCTCATCCCTGCTAATACTGACATCTCTTCTATCAGCATCTTCATCCGGACCAGGGATGTTGTCCATGACCATTTTTCTCCTTGAAACCCTTGCCTGTGAAGCTTCCACAAGTTGAGAAGCTGCTTTGGCATTGAACCAGTCGTGGATATGCCGGCCTGCTCCAGTTGTTAATCTTTCGGCCTGAAAGTGCTGTCGTTGGAGAGTGTTGATATATGACGCAAATGTCGCAGAGTCATACTCCAATAACCACCTGAATCTATGGTTAGATCTTGAGCAGTACAATCAATATGACACCCACGTATGCAGATTTCGCAGTTCCGTAAGAGCCGCGACGTGGATCTTCGTTTTTGCCCCTACTTTGTGCCATACCGGTTTCAATTTCATCCGTACAATGGTATCGAAGTTTTTAAACTGTGCATTTCGAACGTTTATATCTTCCAGATCAAGGTTCTGTACGAATCAGCTGTTTGTCGGAGCCTCATAAATCATTGTAGGCTTACAAGAGAATGATCACGTTTAAGCTCAACAAGCATAGCTTCCATGCATTCCGTGATGGCATCTTGACATTGCCGCATAAGGTCCGTCATAGGCACATACATTTCCACCACGTCCGCCCGCCGACTCGAAAGATCTACCTTCACGACCTCATTGAACCTGTTATAGATTATATTAGCTCATGCAGAGAACCCTGCTAGTAGATAATGGCAAAGTCGAACCTACCGGGGCCAGATCAAAACATTTGTCATATTGAGATTGATAAGCATGTCTCGAAGGGGTGACATGCCATGAGCGAAGACCTCCGGTTCATCCGAAAAGGCTTTGCAAAAGCCACTCTAGCAGTAACCGTTAGTACATATTTGGTAATGTCCGATAAGGTCCTTGCCTGATTTTCACGCCGATACAACCGCACGGCAAACTCTTCTTGACTCCCGTGCGATATTCTCTCAGCGTGAAGGATAACAAGGCCTGTTATTAGTTTGACCGGCACAGTGCCCTCTATGTACAGACTTCAGCCCCAGTTTAATGACAATTCCGGCACATTTGCAAACTCACTTAATAAGTCATTGACAAGGATCTTGCTTGTGACTGAAAATAATCCACCATGTCTGTACATTTCCTCCCTTATTACTACGTCAGGAGGCCTATCCTTGCTAGTCCTCATGCCACTTACCTCTCCTTGACGCTCATCTCGTAGCCGACAACTCTGAACCCCGGATCCCTCACGCCCATAATGCCAAGTTCATCTCCTATACCTGCCTCGTCGGCCGGAGTTGCACCGACCAGAAGAACCAAATCTTCTTTCCTATCATAAGTCTTTAGGAGGGCGCAGACGATGCGACGAAGACCCAGTCCCTTCGCAATGAGTAAGAGGTCGTCCTGCTGAGGTCGGCAGAGAGTGCGAATGAGATTTTTGTGGAAAGGAAGATAAGGGATGTGTCGCCGTGATTTTGTGGACATTATGGGGATATGTAATGGAATGTCGGAGTATCGAGGGACCTTCAATGCCCCGTTTATAGAACAAAGAAGCGATTTGACTCTGGCTCATGCTTTTCATGTAATACTGGACGAAGTTCATTGATGTCATCCGGCTGAGAAGAGGAAGCAGTTACGGCGGTCACCGATATACTGAAGAAAATGATGATGTCACCATTAATTAATAAGGGTGCTCATTATCTTAACTTCAAATTAATTTCAGTTGTCCGCCTCTCTCCGGTCTTATTACTCTTCGTTCGTAAAACATAAAATACTCTACAAGTATTACATACCCAGTGTATCAGACCGCACTCAACTAAGTCAGGGGTCACAGGTGCAATAAAAGATATTGTCTATCCTTAACATATAGTATCGATCATCCATTATGTTTTCACAAGTTTTCATCCGACGATCCCTTCATACAACCCCTCGTCTTCTGTCTACCGCTTCGGCTCTTGAAGTATCCCTTCGCAATTCCCTCAAGGCTGCCATGAAGTCAAAAGACAGACCCGCAGCCAGTTGTCTTAAGGTATGTAATCCCTGAGCAGCAAGCTCTTACAGACAATATCTAAAAAGTCTATGTGCAGTCAATCTTGGCGGATGTCACAAATGCCGCCAAGTCTGGACCAAACCCCAATGAGCCCCCAACTCATGAAAGTGTTATCAGCGTTCTGCGCAAAGGAATTGCCCAGCGTGTAAGTACTAGAGCCATTAGCTACCGTACTTTCAGGGTACATTGACATCCTATGTTTAGACTCAAGCTGCCGAGTCATACGCCCCTTCGTCTCCCTCTGCCCACCCCGAAAATCATGCCTCCTTGACTAACGAAATCTCCCTCCTTCGATCTTTCCTCCCAGCGGCCCCTTCCGAAGAGGTATTGCAATCAATCATCAAGAAGACTATCGAATCGTTACCTGAAGATGTACGATCATCAAAAGGGGCTGCTGGGAAAGTGTTACAAGCGCTGTGGGAGGAATTGGGCGAAAGCAAGGCCGCGGTGGATAAGAAGGCTGTTGGAAAATGGGTACAGGAAGCTTTGAAAGCTTAACCAGGCATACTGGACACGTGCATGATGCATGCATACATAATCTCGTACGTATACGCCATGCAGAGCAGCTTATGCTACTGGAAGGCATGGCGATGCCGACGTCCGGCGATGTAATGCCAGTTCGAAATGGCATTGCAACATACAATGCGCGAACCCAATGGTGCAGTCATTCATTTGTTATTGTTCGTGAAGCCTATTGTTTGACTGGACGCCGTCTTCGCGGATGCAATGTTCTCTTTTTTGGTGCCTCACCGCTTCCTCGCTCTTCTTTTCTCTCCCTTTTTAATTCCTCTAACTCTCGTTCTTTTCCATTCGTCTTCACCTTTCGTTCCGCCCGGCTTTGCTTACGTCGCGCTTGCTTGGCCTTATTTCTAGCAGCAATGGACTCGATGTCATTTTCATCAAGTGCCTTGCCGTCACTTTCACTTTCTGAGGGTATCGCTTCGTTTCCGCTTGTTAAAAGGTCTGCCATATGACTGGGTTGAATCTTGCCGTTGATTGCTTCCTCATCCACTTTAGGTTTCGCATACGCAGCAAATTGCTGCTGCCCTTTGCTAACTTTTCGAGCAGACTTCTCCCGAGCTCTTTCTTCTCTCTTTCTTCTCGCGAATGCACTTTCTGATTTTGTACACTCCACTTCCTCCTCAGAAAGTTCAAGGTTAAGATGATCATCCGATGATGAGGGAGATAAACAGGAGGCCGGTCTTGACGGTGAATAACGGGTGTAACTCTCCTCTCTTTCTTCACGTGAATCTAAGGATGGAGAACGAAGAGGAGCAATAGGGGCAGCATGGAATACCCCACCTTGCGTTTCCCTGCTCGGCGGAGATGGCAGTAGGTCCAAGCCGTGCCTAACTTCAATTCCTTTTCGCTCCAGCGCTTCCTCCCCCTTAGCGACCCATTTCGCATACACTTCCTGATCGTTGAACCAATGCTGGTAGTCTACATGGGATGGCAGAGACTCATGGGTAGGAGGGTGGAGGTTTGTCTCGTCAAGATCAAACGTAAGGCCACCAGCCCTAACCCAAAGGGGAACATTGGAAACGTGTCGCAGTTGATCCAGGATGCCAATGACAGCAAGAAGAATTTTGTCCATCTCGGGACCTTGGCCAATTTGGGAAGTGGAAGCATCACCATCATCGTAATCATCATAATGATCCGACTTGAGACCTGCAGCAAGGCGACTGGACCGACAGAGGGCCTTGTCAAATTCAGGTATGACTATTTGGTTCCATGGCTGGAAGATCGCTTTCAGAGGAGAATCATCCAGAAGAACGATAGTTTTCTCTGAATAGGGGGTAGTCGGGTCTGGAAGCTTTTTCGTCTCGATCAGATGAGAAAGAACCTTTCTCAAATCCTTGGTTGTTTGCACTTTCCTCGCTAGCGTCATATTAGCTGTTGCGTCTCATGAGCGCGATATGGAACTCACAGTATTCAAAACCCTTCAGACCCATTTTATCTCTTGCCCAAACTCCCAGTAATCTCCCTTCACCATTCTGCGTGCCCTTTTTCCCGTCCTCGCTTGCTTGTTCCCAAATCCCTTCTATCCATCGTGAACCAAAGCACCCCTCTACCATTGCGCGAACATTGTGGGGCTGAGCAGATGACCAGACGAAAACTTCCCAAGGCCGTACTGATCGAGTGTCACTGGGTTTATTTTCATTGTCGGATGGTGTTTCGGGGAGGAAAAGGTATTCCAGAAAACACGACAGATATGGTCTCGGGTTAGACATATGCGCCCTATAACTCCGATTTCTCCATACCAACGCCCCGTTCAGATCGAGCACCAGCAGTTTTGGTGTGATAGTCTTTTTGACCAATGCCTTATTCTTTTTGGTGGAAGGCCGGGCCAAATCGACGTAATGTGGAGGAGGAAAGGACACCGGCGGAGGAGGAGGGGGGCGCCATGGTACGCGAGTTGTCTCTGAAGGAGAGGATCGGGAGTGATATAAACGCGAAGTGCGAACGGGACTGGTGCTATAGGAACGGTAATCCGGAGGAGGCGAAGAGAAGTCCACAGGCCAAGAAGGGCTATAGCGGCGCCATTCTTTCCCAGAGCGAGTGTGTCGGGGCTGTTTTTCCAGCTCTTGTCCAGAAAAACCATCATGATGAGAGCTCCTAAATGACATATTGATAGCGTGGCTACATAGGTTCTCAGTTACTGCGGTGAGTTAGACGCAACTAGCCGCTACGCTGCACGTACGAAATAGTTGACAAAGAAAAAAATGGTTTCAGATCTGTGATGGCGAGGGCCTTCAAATGGGGATTTGACATATACGACAATTATGCCACACAGGAATTGAGATACGCCAGCGTACGAATAGCGGTCCAAATGATAGTGATAGTAGCGAAGAACACACCCGATGAATGCTGCAACCAATTCAGACGATGTGAAGTTATTGTAGATGAAGAGCGTTACCACCAGCAGTAAGTAGTATAAGGGCGAGTTCAATTTACACCAAAAATCCAAAATACACGAAGAACTTCTTGCAGCTCTGTCCCGATCCGTCAGTGATAACTTCACATCGCGCGCCCCACACAAACAAACCGTCCCGTCGGTTTCCCTGACGGGCTCTTCCTTTCTGGTTCAAGACATTTTCCTTTGCTGAGACACATTTCCCCTTATCACTCCACTAAAACAGTTATACCAGGCCGCCGCTATCCTGTCTCAAGGAAGGCCCAATGTATTTGCACAGTCTGAAGATTTTGGAATCGCAAAAAGTATATGGGCCTCGTCGAGCCAACATTGCTCATCTACTACAACAACGTGATCCTGTACACTGTATCAACATAACCCCTTTTTATCGTGCAGGTTGCGGCCATGACACTCCCTTTTTTCCTCCAGCCGTTACTCCTCGCGGCTTACTATCACAACCGCGTAATGCAGTCTTTGAAGTCATGGTTTCACCGATATAACGAACAGTAAGTAATCAGAATTGGACTTACCCATGTGCTCATACCAATGGCAGGCTATTTGGACCTCTTGAACAGGCCGTAGCAGCTATGGTTATCATCAACCTGGCAATGAAGCTCGCTGCGGTGCCTCCTGGCATCTTCATCCAACCTCCACAGACGCAAATGCAAATGCAACCACCGCCACTTTCCAATTTCACGAACGATCGAGATGCTAGTTCTAGCGGCTCAAAAGTTGCATCTGACGGGACAACGGCCATCAATTCATGGAACGAAGGATTCTCAATGCTGATTCTATCTCTGTCATTCTTTTGCTCCAAGCTGACGTCATGGATGAATCCTGCCTCCATCATTATCATCATCCTGCTGACTCTCAATCTTATGAATGGTCTCGATGGTCACCTATGGAGAGAATTGATGAGCCGGCCCACGACGTTATGGGATAGGAATGGTTCGCTTGGACAAGAGGAGAGGGTTGTTGAGACACAAGCTCGCCGTAATACTAATGAAGAAACACTGGTAGAAAGCGAAACGCCCACCAAAGAAGGCAAGAAGAACGAGTCTGAGACTAGGCCATCTTCTATCGACAAGGAAATTGTTGAACAAGTGACCAAGCGACTGGCGGAAGATAGTGCCAAGCGTCCCCGGGACCCAGGGCAGGAGGCTCGAGAACGGATTAAAGAACCTGCAGAGATCTGTAACAACGGTCAAATCAGTTCTGCCGATAAAACGGTCGGTTCAAGCCAAAAAGAAAGGACAAAGCGTCTTGAAAATTCGTCCGCCTCCAAGCAGATACGAGTACTTACCGAGTCGGAAAAGGCACAGAAGTCAAAGACCATTAACGATCAGGTTAAGAGCCAGTCTAGCAAGTACGTTGTTCAATATTTGAAAAGAGTTGACAAGTGTACAGATCTCAAGATAAAGGTAAAGAGCGGATGGCTGGCGAGAGGCGAGGAGACGACAATACTGAAACATCGGTCAAAATGAAGACGGAAGAAAAAGCCGCCCCCAAAGAGCCTCCTTTCGCTGATCCCTCCAAAATCAGTGCACAGTCGAAAATCGAGGAGGATGCACTCATGTCCGGTGATTACCGCTCTCTCAAACCAGCACTTAAGAAACCGACGAAGAAGCCTAAGCAAACCCAAAACATCCACCACAATTATTTCATGACCATGCGCGGCTTTCGTCCGGCATTGATACCTTTTCCTCATGGACTTCATCCAAAACCTCATTACCCTAGGAACACTATGTGGTGGAACAATATACCCGAGATCCCAAGACATATTATGGCAGCCCCCAAAGTACCTAAGGAACCGGAGGAAGTGGTAGACGCGGAGGAGCCAAAGGAGAAGAAAAAAATCACAGAGGTGAAAAAGCCTATAGAGAAGAAAGGCGAGGTCAAAAAAGATGATGGGAAAGACAGGGTTGAAAAACTCACATCTGAAAGCAGATGGTCAGAGAAGACATCCGCAGGCAAAATTAAAGCAGAGGCAGAGCCTAAAGCCAGAAAAGAGGCGGAAATCAAGGCTTCAAGGACCGGGGCGGCCCCTGCACCATCAAATGCTACCATCAACAAGGACTTGGGAAGAGCAAGCGTCGCCGCCAAGGTTTCCCTAGAACCTATGACACAAAATCACCAACTGTGAGCTGTCTTACTAATCTGCAAATGGTGACGAGGTTCAACTACTAACATATTGTAAAAGTGATAAGGCCACATATGCAACCCAAGCTATGCTTTGCATTCTCCTCTACCGATGTAAGTCATTCAAAACCCTCACCATAATTTTGCTGAAAAAGCACTTGCCCCTCAGTGTACCCACAGCTGAGCTTCCTGCTTCTGGTCTTCTTTGTCTGGCAATACATTGATTCCCAACAGGAATTCTTACCGACCTTGGATGAGACTCGAGCAACTGACCGATCAACTGTCACGTCTTCCGCTGCCGTTTCCAAGTCCGTGTCATCTAGGACTACGGCATCCTCTACTACCGACGAAAAGCCAACGGCAGAAACTAAGCCTAAAGTAACTGAGGAGTCAAGTAAAGACACACTCCATTCTTCATCACAAAAAGGTCCCGAAAATGAAAATGATTCGGAGAAGGAAAAACTTGCAGAATTGGAAAGCCTAATTAAAAAGTTGAAATCAGAAAACGATCTAATGCCAGCGCTGAAAGGCCAGTTAAGAGCAGCCTTGAAAACGAGGGACGAACTTATAGAGAGCCCTCAGAGGGAAAACTCCAAAGGAGCCGAGCCTCCAATGAATGATGCCAACCATATCGTTACCGGAGAAGAGATAAAGAAACCAACCAACGAAGGAGCTGAAGATGACACTACAATAATTAAGGGGCTGATGCATAAGCTTAAAGAGGTTGAAAGCTATCTGAAAAAGCATCAGGCTCAGCATAGAGTCTCAAGTGGTTCAGAGCAAAAGCTTTCAAAGGTCAAAGCACAACGTGAAGTTTTGAAGGTTAAAATCGCCAACCTTCAAAGACGCAATATGTCGGTTGAGAAGGACAAAGAGCCTGGCGTCACTACTCCTGCCTCAAAGGGTAGTGATCATAGAAATGATTCTCGCTCGTTGTCCAAACAGCCGGAAGGAAAGCCTCAAAGAGAGAAGGCAAGTATTAAAGAATATTCGTCAAAACAGACAACATCATCAGAGGAACCAAATAAGTCAGATAGTTCTATTACAGCTGATAACTCTAATGCCTTGTCAGTGGAGTGCCTCAGAATCAAAGATAAAATCAAAGCGATTGAATCCTATATCATGAAGTATCGGAAGTTGGATACCTTATCAGATGAGCAAAAGCAAAAGGTGACTAAGGCTGAAAAGCAACGAAAGGAGATGAAGGAAAAATTCAAGGACATAGTAAGAAAGATGGCCAATGTTGGGAGCAGCGGACTAAGTATAGAAGAAAAGGAGACCATAGCCAAGGAAACTTAATAATCTCTTGACACGCGGTATACAGTGTACAGAGGCCGCAAAATGTCAGTGAGACTATTCATAGACTGGTGAAATCACAACGGATCATATATGACGGGTAACTGAAAACATTATACATATGCAAGATGGTATGAATATGCTTGTACAATTCCTGCGATGTCGAGATACTTTATGCGATGATGTAATTGGGTCGACAGATTGATGTTCATAAAATGGCGTAAAGGAATTGCTTCGTGATTTATATGCTAATATCTCACATGTCAGTATTAATTTGACAAACGACCTCTAGTACAGCTTCGATACTGAGTGCCAGGAAATATGATGGTACTGTGGATGGAAATTACACACGGATGCAAACGGATGGATGGAGAATAGCGGGTGTAGTGCTTCTGAAATTCTTACTTGTTTGGTCGCTGCATACACAACTGATTAGTATGTATCGCTTGAGATATATGAGCTTAAAACGTACCTTTTTCTTTTTCTTGATGAAGAGCACATCCTCGGGCGCTGGCGGAGGGGGTCGTGTCATTTTCGGGGCGTTGGAAGACTGTGGAGGGCGTGGTATTCTAGGTAGCGACGGTTCGGAGGAGGAAGATTGTGGCCTATCTTCCGCAAGTTTTACAGAGGGCATAGTAGATCCAGAGGATAATCGAGAAGAAGGTATATTGGCGGCAATAGCTACATTAGAATTCGATTCCTCAGCGCGTGAGGAGCCATCGGACATCTTTCGCTTCTTCTTCTTTTCCTTAGCCAGCTCAATACTAGCCTCTCGCTTAGCCTTGGGAGGGGTCGATATGTCAGCGGCCAAATCTTTTGGAGGTAGCAAGCCGTCAGGCATGGCCGTAGACTTGGATGACCCTGGGGGAGCTTTGGATTTGGAGATGGCAGATGCTTTTTTCTTGACTGAGGGCGGAGGCTCCAAGAAAGCCGTGTTGAATGTAGTGGAATCATACTGGAACAATCCCCGACATAATTAGCAAAGGTTTGGAGCACGGAAAAAAACCCACATTGATGAAGAAACCTCTGTCTCTTGCGTCCTGGACGATAATCTTCCATCGTTCATCGCTTCGCTCCAAAGTAGATCCATTTCCAAAGATAAACAATGAACTCTTGGCACGAGTGAGTGCGACATTCATTCGCCTGGTGTCTTTCAGAAAACCAATATGGCTCAGATTGGGCCCAGATCGAACACACGACAAGATGATGATGTCTTTCTCTTGACCTTGGAAACCGTCGACAGTGTTGAATCTTGAACAGATGTTAGCCGTAGGAATTGAACGTTTGCCCAATTGACTCACTCAACAAGCTCCAAAATTGTGGAACCAAAGGCTTCAGTGAATTTTCGCTTCAGCTCCCACAATTGTTCCCTGTACATTGAGATTACTCCAATCCTCATTGCGAGATTCACCCTCGTCCCGAAATCGGCGCTCAAACGACGATATAGTTCGACTGCAGCAAGAGCCTCTGCAGGATTCTTGGTGGATGTGCCCGTTTTCATTTCCGTGCCTTCGATATTGAAAAATCGATATGGCCCAAAGATATTCCGCTGATGCCAAATAGCCGCCGTCTTCTTCGCCATACTAGGCCCGTCTTTGAGTTGACCGTGATAGAACACCTTCGAGGGAAGTTCGGAGATGAAGGGATGCATTCGATATTGGATGCTATATGATATTAGTCAATCCCGAAGATGACTGAGTTGCTTACCTTAGTAGCTGAACATGAGAAACGTCACGTTTTGCCATGCGAACGAACAGACTCTTATTGTACTGAAGCTTTTCAGCGCTCATACTGAATGTAGTTGGGGGTAATTGATTGGGATCTACATTTTGTCAGCGTCCCCTCAAGCTCGCAGGATGCAAAATCAAATTACCTCCAACCATGATACACCGTTTACACCCGTATTTCAAGGGGATCAGGCAACTCATTTCTATGGCTTGAGCAGCTTCGTCAATGATTACCGTTTCGAAGGTATGGGCGGCCAATGTATCATGACCTGCACCGGAGAGAGTAGCACAGATGATATCAGCATCCTTCAGGATCTGATCTCTAGCCGCTCGTCGAGCACCGTCGAGATGACGGGTTGCGTCTCTAGCGGCGTCCTTTGCTTTGGAGGATGCTTGACCAAGTTGTGTACGGCGAGTAATCAGGGCGTGATATTCGTCTTCCAGGACCTTCCGTTTTTCATCATGATCTTGAGCCAGCTTAATTGCCTCCTGCTTGTCCTTGATCTGCTGCTTGACGTCATCCAGCTCTGCTTGAATCCTCCCATATTCCCCTCCAACGTTTCTTCCTGAGCTATTGCTGACTAATGCTTCGACAAGGCTGTCTAATGACACATCCTTCACCGCGATATTGACCGAAGCGTCAATACCCACTCTAACAATATTGGGATTATATTGACCACCATCAGGGTTGGGCACCCCAAGAATCAGACGTTTGCAGACTTCATCAATTGCGGCATTACTGGGGGCGCATACCAGTAACTTAGGCTTGACGGGGGGTTGACCATCAACTGATATCGGTATCCTTCGTTCAGACATCCATTTGCCTACCAAACCACTTATGGTTTTTGTTTTACCTGTACCAGGAGGGCTATATCATTTCTTGAGTCAGTAGGCCTTTCACATTGAGTTTCAAAGCGTCAAACAACACACCCTTGGATAAGTGCAAACCCCTTGACTTCCAAAGCCCCAAGAACGGCCTTCGCCTGCGGTTCGTTCAGGCTCAAACACTTCATCGTATCCTCGATTTTCTCAGTCGATAATTTCGGTATGATGGCGCTTCGTCCTGCCAAAATATCCGACAAAAGACTGGATTCATACCATGGTAGACCTTTCAAGGCCGCGAACTCCCGGATGGAAGTGCTTAGACTGATATACATGAGCTACATCACCAGCGAGATATTCGAAATGTGACTCACGAGACGTGCTTGCGCAACTGCCACCTGGACTTCCCGCAAAGTTCTTTTTGGTCCATGACAGACATGATACGTGCTCTAACCATTGAGCCTTTCGGATGCTTCTTGAACGCCATGATTTTTGCAAAGATGCCTTTGGGATTGTTCGGTTGCCGGAGTGTGACGAGGTCAGAGTCATTACAGTAGAAATCTCCCGCCCCAATGACCATGAGATCGATTTCTACAAAGTCATCTTCGTACTGCCTTGATGCGACCTCTACTGGCACAGCAGGTCCCACTTGTATTTGGTCATTTGCGCACTGGGACCAAAGCTCCTGCAAAAACAATGGAAGCATGATGCGCTCGTACTGCCTCGGATTATCAAACGTTGTTGGAACTACGCGCATATCGGATAGCTCTGCTGCAAATTTCGCTCCATAAGGAGGTGATGGCCCTTGGTGATCAGGATCCCACGAGAGGATGTAACGGTAAAGAGGGCTGAGGTCTGGCTTCAGCCTCATCTTGGTGGCGTGGGCCTTGGCTCTGCGGTCTTCATTTCGTCGATGGATTTCAGCTATAGGGTCGCCTAGCACCTTGATGGATCTCTTCTCAACCACTGGCCGAACTGGTTTCGCTGGAGACTTTTGCTTAGAGAGTAGACCCTTCATCGCCGCTCTCTCGTCATCCGATGAATCAGATGCACTCGAGCCACTGTCTACAGGTTCAACCACTCTGGGTTTAGGAGGGCCAGTATAGGCTCCGAGCCCACTACCTAAAGCAGATGCCGTAGGTAACTTCGGCGCGACTTGCCCTGCTTCTAATCGTTTCCGTTCATGTATGGAAGCATAATGTTCCCTGCGGATATCCTGCATGACCTTTGACTGGAAAGTAGGAGCGGGTTTGGGGGGCGCCTTGTAAGTCAGGTCGACATGCAGTTTGCTTGAAGGCATATGAGGTCGGGCAGAAGTGGAAAATCTCGATTGAATTGAGGGCTTTGGGGGCGCCTGACGAGTGGATTCTTTCATGATGGCTCTTTTCTCTATGAGGTCAAGATCGGACGCCGAAATATTGCTGAGAAAATCGTCGTCAAAGTCATCGACGTCCAAAGCGTCATTGGAAGTAGGCGGTTTTGATTTCGTAGTCGACGTTGAGGTTTTGCTACTAGATGCCAGTTTAGCGCCAGATGCTTTCATCATCTCAGCGAACGCATTGCGAACTGGCGCTTTAGACGTCGAGGGCTTGCTGATAGTTGAAGTGGACTCGCGCGAGGCACGAGCATCTGATGACGATTTCGGCTTGACTTCTTTGACAAACTGCACTTCAGAATCATCAACCAGGTTAAACGGTTCGAGAAGTTCAGAAAGCTCGGAAAGCAAGTCGTCAGAGAGCCGACTTGTAAAACTTCGAGAGGCTTTGCGACAGAATTTATCAATATCAAGCAAGATCTTCTCAAGGGTAGGGTTTTTGGAAACGTCTGTCGTGCTTTTGCTGATCCTTCCCAGGATCGTTTTGATTAGTTGATGTGTCTGAAACAATGTTTCAATACTATATGGCAATGTTAACGGGGTATGTCGTGACTTCCATAAAGTCTGACTTACTCGGTCAGTCTGAGCCATAAGATAAGATCCGACAGCACCAATTCCAACTGCTTCGTCATCTTTTTGCCCACTAGGCTTTGTCTTGCCGAAGACTCTGACATAGTCTCACTACCTCTTGCACTCGATCCCAATACTGCTGCTTCAAAAGCTCGAATATGGTCGGTCATTTGTCGGCCAAAGATAAGGGCGTCCCGCATCCAGTCCACCATTACCTCGTTCTCGAAATGAGGCGCCCAATCAAGAGTACGTTTGAAGATGAGAGCAAGAGACGTCGTCATGAGATGCCAAAGCTCTTCCAATCTCTTTCGCATGCTTCTTCCGTCTGCAAAGGAAGCGAGGAAGTCGTCTGATTGGAGAAGAGGTCCTAATACCCCTGATGGTCGGCAGAGAACTTCAAGCACGTCGTGAAAGCAACGAACAAGCCATTTCGCTAAAGAACATGATTCTGGGGTGATCCTTGCGGTTTCGATGAAAGTACGCAAAAAGTCGTTGAGCCCATCTACGGCTGTATCAGGATAATGTTGGAGGAGAGCACGGAAACAGTCCGCTCGATCGTCGACGTCGTCAAAAGATTGCTGAATGATACTGATGATAGGCGTATGAATTCCATCGTCGGGGGATAGTAGAAGGATAGTCGCAGCTTTGGCTACTCCTTGTTCCTTCCATAACGATCTGACACCGGAAGGATCTGCTTGACTGGCCAAAGATTCGACCGCGCGAGGGAACGATTCACGTGTAGCTTTGATGGCGATATTGATCGCTCTTATTGCAGCAACCCAATCTTCCTTTCTTACTGCTTCTTCTAGACCATGGTGGTACCACGAAGCTTGCCTGTCAAGCAATTCAATATGCGAAAAGGGTGCGAGAGATTTGAGCAGGATAGCAGCGCCCGCAGCATCGTTGGGTGACAGCGCATCGTAAGCCATGGACCACAAATCTTTCCGTACGGAAGCAAGAGGCAGATGGTCAACCTTTTTGGCAGGACCAACAGCAACGTCGGGCTTGGTTCTTCGCTTCTTCTGCTGACGTTTTCTTTCTTCATGGGCGACCTCAGCCATCGTCAATAAACTATGAACAGTAGATCGGACGTCCGCTTGGAAAATAGTGGTGAGAAGACCACGAGCAGAACTACGAGCTTCAGACCATGCAGGAAGGTGATGATTCTTCGCGCGGAAAGCGACGGTTGTGATAAATGAGGAGTGGAGATCTAATGTGGAGGAGATGGCGGTATTCACGGACACGTCTTTTGCAGTCAGTGTCTGATAAACTCGAAGGATTGCCTGTTATGTATGGCATTAGCGAAGCGTTGATGAAGCAGCGAACATCACGAACCCCGAATCCAGCGAAAGCGGCAGTAGCACGTAATTCGTTTGAAAGCCTATCGTGCTGGAGTTCTTGGAAGACCATATTGGTGGCCACCGCGAGAGCCTCCGCAAATGCCATTCCAGATCCTTTCTCTTCACCGACTTGAGTAATCAATCCTTTCTCTGTGTCTGCTACAGACAACAGATAGTCTCCTAACCAATCCAATGGGTTCGTATCCGGCTTCCGTCGTCCTTTGCTTTTGTTGCTTCCATTGCCGGGAGCATCATGGCCGTCAGCTTCGGGATCGAGCGGTGCGGGATAACGGGTTTCGAGAAGTTCGTGGAATGCCGGATTTGTTCGAAGCTCTGATATAAGGGTATGCGGAAGATCGGGGGAAGTATCGAATGACCATATGTGTCGTGTCGGTGAAGTGTGTAGAAGAGAAGCAAGACAGGAAATGACGGATCCCAGATCTAAACGTAGTTAAGAACAAAGCTCTTATTCAGCAACTAGATACTTACAAGGGATGTCACTACTCAGAAGGCCACTCAGCACAGACATCACACCTCTTCCCTTTCTCCCTCGCGAGTCAGTTTCCAGCTGGCCATTTAGAAGACCCTTTTCAACAGTTTCTTGGTCGAGAACCTTATTATCCAAAATTGCTGTAACATTTTGCCACCGTTTTCCTCCATCGAGCACCCCATCATTATACAGATCTTGGATCTCACTCCCGATTCCCAAATTGCACCATTCTGAGAACCGAACTGGTCGGCGGGCAAGAGCCGGCAGTTGGGCTGCAGACCAAAGATTTTGCACCGGCTCCAAGGAGGAAAGTAGGCGGGCATGTACAGGTGTCATTCCAAGAGCGGTAAGTGATGTTGGCGTAGGAAATGTCGATTGAAAGACGTCTTGATATAAGCTGTTGACGCCAGGAACAGATAACAGCGATGGTTCACCCAATAGCAACTGAACTATAGCCCCACTGAGAGAGTAGAGTGCGGGTTCAGCGGAACTTGGCTTCCCGTACCCTCTGTCACTGGCTTTATCGGAATGGTTGAGAATGAAAGTGCTTTGCCACCTATCAACAGCGGCAAAGAAATTCTTCCGAACATGTGCTGGCCATTCAGAGAGGTATCTAATTTACGATTAGACAAAGACGATTCCGAGGAGCGATAGTTACCCACCTAAATTCTAAGCGTCTCCTTGCAACCCCAAAGCTCCTAGCACAGTTCTCGCATGATTCGAGAATGGCCTCTAGTTTGTCGACCCAAGTCTTTGAAGTACCCTGACGTTGGAAAGCGAAGAGGAATATAAGATATGTGGCGGCCTCAATGTGGAGAGCGGACTTGGACTTGCTGCAGTACCAGTGATCCTCCAAAGAGCTGGAGCTCGACGACGCCTCGTTCGATTGGGGTAACAGGTAAAGGTAGACTGGAAGAAGGGCGTCAGTATTTGGTTTCTCCTGAACTTTGCGCCTTGCAGCGAGGAGGGCTTCGATGTCCTCCGGACGCGGCTTATCAGAGGACATATCCTGCCACCATGTATGGTTAATGTCGGATGAAAGAAGCGGTGGCAGGTGGTTAAAACAGGAGCAGTGAAGCACGGTGAATTTTGGAGGCTTGCGGTTGACGAAGCCGAAATCAAAGCTCATGTCCTCGCTTCTTGTGACGCGTCTCCATTTTCAACTCGTGCATCAAATTTGCTTCCGTCACCATGTTCTTCTCGCCATCCCATTCTCCAACACACTGGCGCTGGGCGCCGAGTACTTCTTCCTCGAACGACTTATTCAGCCTACAAGCTTCAGACAATACACCGTGATCATGCCTTCACGACCCAACCAAGCAATATCCTCGGCATCCCGCCGTGCAAAACGCACCATCGACTCCGCTTCCCCTTCCACATCCTCCGCTTCGCTCACCCCTCCGTTATCTTCCCAATCTCATGCCGCAACAACTACTCGCAGTGGACGGTCTGTGAAGCGCCCCTTGCCAGACTATACCGATGACTCTGACGACGAAGAAGACAATGACGCAGTTGAAGATGTGGATGAAGATCAGCTGGAAGACGAAGAAGAGTCAATCGAAACAGACTCTGTGCCTGTTGCCAACCCACTTCGTATCAAGCTGACGGTCAACAATCCTGGAGTTAGGCCCAAGCCTCACCAATCTACGTCTTTTACGAAAAAGTCTGCTTCACACAAGAAGAAGGCTGAAGAGCCGCCTGATATGGACGGGGATATGCTGAATGACGACGATGTGGAAGATGAGGAGGGTGTGACGTTTGGCGAAGGAGAAGATGATAATGCAAGGGGAAGTAAGAGTCCGACAAAAATGACAGCCAGGCAGAGGGCCAAAGGGAATAAAGATTTGCAAGAGGGGTTACTTGTCCTTGAAGAAGGTGTGTTGCTTTCCCGCAGACGACCCTGCAATGATTATGGAATGCTGACTGTCGCTCGTGCTGCAGCTCCATCTTCAAGGGCGTTAGTGCTCACTGAACAGGAGAAGCTAGAAAGGAAGGAAGAAGCTTCTAGAAGGCGAAGAAGACAGGTTGAGCAGAAATTACAAGACGAACAGGTTCATTTCTTTCTTTCTTTAAAAGGGATTTCTAGCTCATGTACAATTCACTGGTAGGACGAGACTATCAACCGACTTTTGAGAGCACAAACAAGTCGTTCTCGATCTAAACTCGACAACCCTACGGATCTCGATGGCGATAGTCCAGCGGTTCCTTCACCTTCTCGTCGTGTTCAACCGGCTCCTGAAGGCATGATCCGCTGGAGTAGCAAAATCACCAAAGAAGGCGACGTTATAATGCGCGTTGCGGCACCAAAAGAAAAAGAGTCATGGTTGGACTTGGTTGGAGCCAAGCTGGATGAGGTTGATGAGAAGCGAAGGTCGTTAAATGGGGGAAAAGGGATGTGTGATGCTCCTGGTTGTGGGGAACGACGTAAATATCGATCAGTCAAGGATTTCGAGAGGGGAGGATGTTGTATGGAGCATTTGAAGACAGTCGAGGCATCATTGTAGATAAATTGTAATATCGTGTATCTGTAAAAGATTAACATGTGAAACGCATTTCTAAATCATCTTCTTGTCTTGCGCCTCTCGTCGCTTGCGTATCAATTGTCAATAAAAATTGATGACTGCAGCATCCGCTCTATGGTGAAAGCAAGTCCGAAAATTGGACATCGACTAACAATCTGCTGAAGCCGAAGACGATTAGTATAAAACCCCATCGCACATTTATGCCGAGCGAAAATGGCAGTCCTGGTCCGTCAAGCAAGAAGGCTTTAGTATAATTGTACAAGTGAGTGAGAAGAAAGCAGCCAAAATGGGGCGATCGGGTGCAATTGGGACGGCCTCCGAATGGTTCTTAATGGGGCGATTCAACCGACAGCGAAAGCAGTTGATGGAATGCGGGTGTTAGCACGATCCTCCCGAGTCCCGAGACCTTCAGCCTCTCCCATATCTCACGATCGATCACCACTTCAGCGTTCAATAATCCATTGGTCCCGTAACTCGCTTCCAGTGATCATAGCTGTGTCCGAAAATCGCTTCATGCAAATGATACAAGACTCCCAACCCTACACTTAGGCCTTCTCAGCCTGAGCAGTCTTGGCAGCCATAGCAGCAGCAACAGCGGGGTTGACCCTCTGTATATAATCCATCAGCAGACGCTCGATTACTAGGAAGCTGAACACTGACCTTGCCGTCCTTGAAGATGGCTCGAGGAGGGGGGTTCCTGTTCTTCCTAGAGTTGATCGCACCAGGCTTAGCGGATCGGACTCGGACGACTATGATTAGGGGTATCCATCAGCAACCACGTTATGTCTTATGGACGAAAAAAAGACTCACTCTTGGCGTGGATGGCGCAAGAGACACAGTAGGCGAGACGGATATAGAGCTTGGGGAGGGCGTACTCGGCGTAGACAGAGGCCTCAGAAAGGTCTCGGACGGCAGCAGCCTCGACCATGTTCTTCACGGTGAAACGCTTGATAGCCTTGTCCTATTGTCGATAATTTCGTTAGCACCTGGACTGTGCCTGCTGTTGCCCATTTTCCCTTCCTCCCATCTCATTCCATTCTTTCACCTTCCCCTTGCCAAGCCCATCATATGATCCTTTCCCTCTTGTTCTCCCACCCGTCATTCTTCCCTTCCAATTGCCTGTCGAGGATTTAAGCCACCAAAACCCACCTTGGGAACACATCGGGAGCAGTTAGAGCACCTGACAAACTTGACGTGACCCCTTCCCTTCTTGTTTCGACCACCACCGCGGCGCTTGAACGTCATTTTGAGTGTAGTTTGAGGTATAAAACTTGAGGGATAAGGTCGAAAAGCGAAATGTCAACGTCGGAGAACAACCTCAAGCATGAGCTATGGATATTTCGGAGAATTGGGTCGTGGCGCGGTTTATATGGCAAAAGGCCGTCGCGGTCCAAGACACTTCTGTCGGTGTTAACCCAATTCAATTAACGCCGATAAAGACGAAGTGCGTATTGTGACGTCATCATGCTCAGTTCTCGTTTCTAACACCGCGAACTGTGGTTATTATGGCAAAAGAAGAATGAGGCGACGTCAACGTGTCTGATTGCAGCATTCGCTCTGTTGGTGGCTAATCATTGCTATTGATGATTCTCGATGTTTCTTAATTATCCAAGACAATTCTGCGTTGTCCATGAAGCTCCCTTCAGCGACGGAAGCTCACAGCAGGATTCACATCGGCTTGTATGCCGCAGAGCAAGGACACCTTCAGTATCGTGGAATCACCATTTATCTGAGATGCCTACAAGTGTTATGAAATTGCTCAAAGTCTTCATTCAGGGAATTTAAAGTCCTATATAACACTGTATTCCGAAATGTGGTAGTTTCGGACATAGTTCATGTCCTGGTATAGAAACCTGAAGATTGCTGAGAGGAAGCACCATCCGATGTGCTCCAGCCAACAACAACCAACCGCTTGCATACTCAGATGAGGAAGACTGAACAGAGGAGATTTCACTGATTTCTGCATTGCTTGGGTATGGAACTAGATGTTCGCTAGCGTCAAGTATTACTTGGCTGTCCAAGTATAATAGGTGCGCTGATGGCAGTGTCAATAGATCAGCAGATTTTATCCGCAGTGTGTGCTAAGCTATAATAATTATACTGCAGACTGGAAGTCGGCTTCTACTGCAGTAAGCTCCCACAGTTAATTATTTAACCATTAACATTCTCGCCCAGCATCGCCGTCAGCCGGACAGCTTATGCTTATGCAGACGACTGTGAGCCCATTCTATAGCACTGATCTGTCAAGAACTCGTCGCAATAAACAAGGACACGAGCACGCGGCGGATGTAGCCGCTGATATATCATTATTTGTGCGACGGCGCGATCTGTCAGTTGGGACCCTGAATGAGGTGTTGATGTGGGAGCTGGGAAGGGCGACGGCTCACGGCAATAGAGAGTAGACAGAGCATGCACGTTTACTCGTCGCTACTCCATCACATACTGCCATCCACGATATTTACACCATATCCTGTATCCGGCATCCCCTCGACAGTCACCTAGTTTACTACTGTGTCCGATCCCGACATCAGCGCCTATCGCCTGTATATCCACCACATCTATCCGCACGCCTGTCATCCACAAGCTATTACGCAACCGTCATTTAACCATTTACTCTTACTAGCCCGACACTATACCCTGTCCGATCCCTCTTCTCATTCCAACAACGAAAATTCTCGCCCACTCCTCCTCCATTATCCTTTGTGATACTATACAATTACAGCACGTTAGTTTGCACGTATAATCCCCAGCTCTCCACAGACCTTGATATACCATTCGATGCCCGACAGTCATGACCTTCCTACCCAAAGCATCGCTTCCTCCAGCAGGCAACCCTCTTCCATTCTCAATCGCACAGATCAACATCCCTCCGAAGCAGGGCCAAGCCGCAGTGCTTCCGCGGATAGAGGCTTTCATGCAGATGTTGTGAATTGTCCCAAAGGCGATCATCTCGGCGTGCCACAATCTTCTGCCAATACACGTGGTCCTACCTCGCCCACCTCAGAGCTGTCTCCGTTAAGCTGTTCTGGTATGACGCCGCATCTAGACATATGCAAATACCCCACGCAGCAACTTCTGCGGCTGCTTGCCACATTATTACAACACATCGCAGGCTCCAATGACCAATTACGGGCAGAGCTTGAGGCCGAGGAGGACGATGAAATGGATGATCAGCATGTGGACGATAATAGTCCCAATGTGGACTGGAGGCCACGTCCTCATTCTCGTGCATCAGGAAGATCTTATGTTCCTTCCGGCACATCATCAACTGCCGAGCTCTTCACCGAACCCGCTTCTTCGACTTTAACCTCACCTGCTCTCACATCTCGGTCGTCCTCCACAGCATCCAATCCCACATCATACCCATTATCTCAATTCCCCCTCTTTACTGCATCCAAATCATCTTTATCGCACCCATCTGCCCTCCTGGCCTTTCATGCTAGGCATATTCCCTCCATTTCTATCGAAGCATACTTGTTACGCATACTCAAGTACTGTCCAGCCACAAATGAAGTGTTCCTAGGTGTATTGGTGTATTTCGACAGAATGACGAAATTGGGAACACCGGCCGGTATTGGTGGCGAGAGTGCGAAGGTCGGAAAGAAGGGAAAGGGTTTCGCAATCGACAGCTACAACGTGCATAGGCTGGTCATTGCGGGAGTTACTGTCGCGAGCAAATTCTTCTCTGGTACGTATTATCCCTGTTTTACGAATCGTACTCACCAACAATCATAGATGTATTTTACACAAACTCAAGATACGCCAAAGTCGGAGGTTTACCCCCGACTGAACTCAATTCCCTGGAGCTTCAATTCTTGCTGCTTAATGACTTCCGATTACGCGTGTCTGTTGAGGAAATGCAGAGGTATGGCGACAGACTGTTAGCTTATGCGGAGGAAGCGGGGGAGGATATTGGAACAATTGGAGTGGAGAGAAGGCGGAGTGACGCGAGTGAATGGGGAGAATTCGAGGGTAGGCATGGTGAGCGAGGGTTTGAAGGTCGGGCATTTAGAGAGTCTTCTGGAGGAGGGGACTCAAGATCCACTCGCCCAACGGTAGAAGAGGCCAATTCTGCATCCCCTTCAACCACAACGCGTAACCCGGTGTCTGCAGCCTCAGCAAAAGCTTCTCTGCCAAATCCGGTCTCCATCAAATACGCCAATACTCAACCTCCCCTCCCCCCTAATCAGTCTTCCAACCCCGTCACTGTTCCCACCTCGCCGCGAATAGCTCAATCTAAAACTCAGCCTCGTGAGGCACAGCAACCTCAAACGCGAGCCCAAACGCAACCTATGAAATCACATACGTTTCCTGTTAGCAGTGGCGTGCCACCGTCGAGCGTCGGCTCTCGCACAGGCACTGGGGGCAATGTTGCTAACGCTGGTAATGGAGCCGATACCGTCTCAGGAGGCATACGAGACTGGGTGAGAGGAGATGATCCGATTGCAGTTGTTGGGGGTAGGATGACAAGCCCAATGAGGGATTAAGTGGTTCACTGAAAGTGCTTGCTGGGTTTGAAGAGTGAATATATTGCGTTGAAGACGAGAAAAAGGGGGTTGACTAAGTCGGAAGCGCATATTCAGTTTAGAATTTACAGTATTGTTTGGGTCTCGATAATAAATTTCTTTGTGGCATTTGATGTTATTTTCTGATATCTATATCATGTGGCGATATAATAAACATACTCGGTCGCCAGTTCTATCGCAATCGATAGCCGGCTGTACCTATAAACACGAGCTGTTTAAACAGGAGCCGCTGACAATCTTCTCTCCGTCTTTGATTAAAAATGGATTCCAATACATCAGCGCAATTTCTTGCAGGGCATATTATTCACGCTGATACTCATGTATTTATAGTCTATAATAATAGTGCTGCCTTCGTCTCCTCCATACTACGGCAAATTGCCGTCACGCACAAGTTGCAGGTTGCTGGTAGTCATAATATTATTACGCCCTTCACGGCCCAAGCACTGTCTCAAGTTTCTGCTTAGACTCCCAAAAACTTAAGGAGTCTACAAAGTTACCTGTATTTGAGCAAGACAGAGTGAACATAAGCTTTGAGAGTTTAGTGGGAGCTACTTCTGGGTTCTGATGGGTATATTATATGGCAGTCTTTATAGACTTGTTGTAATCGGTTTCGATTATCCTGCTGTCCATAACGACCGTCGTCTCCTTCCATCTCAAAGTCATCACCTCCACGCCCGCCTCTGTTATCCACCCAGTAAAATATCGTCAAGGGGTGATGGCCTGTCATCATCTTCACGCACGCACGTTCGCCTTAGGTTCTTTATTATCTCCCTCAAAACATCGTATTCGGGAGTAACCGAAGTAAATGGATGTCGAGAAGGTCCCTTGTTAACAATAGTATGCCTTGAGCCCTTCTCCATTCCATCAAGTGTTCTATCTTTGCATATTAGTAGGAAGTTGCGACGTAAAAACATGCATCGATGTTACATATGCGATGATGGTGGAAGGCAACTATTTTATGATTAATAAGACATTTCGTACGTACATTGAGCTTTGAGCCGGTATATGATATACAAAGATTAACCGATTCCGACGATGATAAGCATAGGCATCACGCAGGAGGATCGATCCAAAGAAGAAAGTCAGATAGGAAGCAAGAAAGGAAGAAAGCGAAGCTGTCCGTCGTCGGTTTATGACAACAGGATACGTAATAGTCGGCAGCTGGCGGAATAAATTATCAACGCCATCAGGATGACTCCAGGAACAGATCGACGGATCGTCTATTGTTCTCCACACCAGGCACATCATCTCTTCCACCTTTTGCTATTGTCCGTCTATCCAACGAATCCCTTATCCCTTACGTCCGGCCCTTTCTATTTCCACAAGACAAAAGACAATAAACACCTCAACAATGTACCTCGGACTCAACAATAATTGCTCCACCAGTGCGCAACCATCGCACAAGAGCGCAGACAGCGTCGTTTTAGATAGACTTACGCATTTTTTGGGTTCCCGGCATCTTTCTTGCCGTCAGACTCTTTCCCTTCTACTGTATTTGGGTTTTATTAAATTCAAGGCCATTGACGGTGCCTGGGTTTCACTTGCGGTCAAAGACTCTTTTGATCTCCATACGTTGTTCAATATAGTCTGTTACAGCAGAGACCGTATTTGGGAATTTAGCAGCAGCTGTGACTTTTTGCATCCCCATCTTTACCATCTTCATTTGACCTCTCACACTTACCTTTCCTTCAGGTAGCCCATATATCCCTAATCTCAGCTCAAGACAGCCCCCCTGAGCAGATATATAATCATTACTTCCCTATTTCTACCTGTCGCCAATAGCGAGTAACATCCGCCCATCAGAGACACACACACGCACAACATCACGACCTATCCGCACCACAGCAGTATTCGTATTCTTCGCGAGCGTTTGCCACTACTTCTGGATTCCCACATTCGCCACGAACACACATAAATGCAAGTTCTGCCCTTCTTTGTGGCCATACTTTCTACTGACCCGTTGCCATATTGTAGCAATTGGTCATCATGCCAACAAACTCTACCTCCACTCTGAACGATAGTAGACCAGGCACCATTAATCCTGATGTTCAAATCGCTTTGTCTACCCCTCCTTCTTTCTTATCTCACCGATGTGATCTCCAGTCTTCGGGTTCAGCCAATGATAAAGGCGTCATCGATAATCTTCAAGATGTCCATGTTCACGGTCATCATCAGAAGAGAATGAGCATCTCGTCCCTTGCTGCCGACCTCATCGTCGACCCTCCCAGGAGGGTGAGTTCCTCCAATGAAGCTATCGGGAATGGCCAAAAGTCCCCAATCTATCAGATTCCCCAGCGTTTGGTCCGTGGCTCCCTTTCCGTCTCGCCCGAGACTGAGTTGTCAGACAAAAAGTACATTTCCAAACCCAGAGCTAAACCCCGACCCTTGTCTTTCCAGGGCTCTCCTGCCATTAGCCTCTCGAGCCCCTCCTCACAGTCCAAGTTTGCCATTACGGCTGCAGGTAAGGGTCTGACAATTTCCCCTTCGCTTGCTCGCAATCCCTCCTCTGGTTTTAAGCCCATTTGGTCCGCGAGTGCCACATTGCCAGATAACACATCCTCTGTCTGGGACTCTCCAGTTAACAGCGCGAAAACTGTTGTTTCTGACTCTGGCACAATTGGTAATGCGGCGCTTGTTGCAAAGAAAAGGGGCCTGTCCATCGCAATTATCAAGGATAATGGTGGAATTGTACCCATCTCTCCCAGCTTGGGAAGTGCTGGGCTCAAATCACCAGAAGCTGGATTGAAGAGTGCGGAAATGAAGATGATCGGTGTCAAGAATGACGGGGAAACTGGCCATGCTACCGGAACTTCCAGACTTGCTACCGGCAGGCTGGATAGTGCAAATAGCTCAGTTTCAAAGAAGGAGAGTGAGTGGCTATATTCTTATCCTTGAAAAGATTAAATAAGCACATGGACACTGACGGATGATATAGTCATACTCTGCAAGTTTTACCACACCCCAGGCCTTACGTGTACCTCTCGCCCTTGCCGCTTCGTTCATGCTCTGTCATCACTCACGTCCCCTTTGCCCACCTATGACATCTCCCAATATGCTATTCTTTCCCCCACTCGTCCCATTGACCCGACTGGTGGTACTTTTGCTTTTGCCCAACAGCAGATCAATCAGGTACCCAAACAGCTGAAAGTAGGTAGCAATGGAATTGACTTGGACGTCGTTGAGATGGGCGAAAGGGTAGTATTTGAGGATGAAAACGGTCACGAGGCGACTGGTCAAATGTTCTTGATGTCTGGAGGAGGCAAGGGCGTTGGTGGTAAAAGCAGGAACAAGTACAAGAGTGAGTAATACTGCTAACCGTTAGCAATATACCTGACATCGCCAAAAGCGGTTCCTTGTAAGGACTTTATGGAAGGCCGTTGCCAATATGGGGATTACTGCTCTTTCCTTCAGTGCGTGTTCCGTCCGTGCATGTACTGTATTTAATCTGACAGGGGAATAGCGACAAAAAGCCACGAGACCTGCCGCTTACCGATGATAAATCCTCTTGTACTAGAGATCGCAAGCCAATCTCCCTGAACAATTCTTTCTCTGTCTCGAGCAAGGCTGGCCACAAAGATCTTCTTATCCCTTCTGTCAGAGTCGACGCTGATGTCATTGATAAATCTCGATCGGGTGGACTTCCGGCTTTTGCGAGCCGTTTTTCGCAGACCCCAGTTCGGGTTGAGCCCCCCAGAGAGATCGTTGCAGCTCCCACCCCAAAGCGCAAAGTGTCTCCTGCTGGTTCCGCTACCCTCAAAGCGCATACGCCTCCTGTGCCTACAAGTGAGCCAGTGTCTCTCCCCATGGCTGTCGCTACTTCAGCGCCCCCAAAGTCAAACGCTTGGTTTAAAGGTCCTCCTGTTCCCATTAAGAAGATTAGAAGCCTCAAGAAAGTCACCATCGCTGATATGGGCCATAAGCGTGATCTTAGTGTCAGTTTAGATGCGCCTCTCAAAACCCCTACCTCTGCAGGGGCACTCGCCATTCCCCTGTCAGCCATGTCTCTTTGGACTGAATCGGATCCTTCTACCCCGTTTGATCCCATGACACACAGAAAGAGGATGTTGGAGATTGAAGAGGAGGCCAAGAAGAGCGGGCATATTAAGGTCATGCCCAAGTCAAGCCTTGTAAACTTGGCGTTTGATTCTTCCCCTGCCCCGAGTCAAGTCTTTACCCCTTCCGAGTCATTCCTCCCGTTCACGGCTCCCGCTTACCCTTGGGGTATGCCCATGTCCCCCATTTCACTCGGGGCTTACCAGGATCCTTTGATTCCTGACATTAAAGGAGGTTTGGGCGTTATTTGGACACCGGCTGGCTGGGCTGTTCAGGACGCTGCTATGAAGCAAACATTGAGGAGCCCTGAGATTAAGCAGAAGTTTGAAAATGAGAAGAAAAGACCTAAGAGTTATTACAGAAGTATGTCGCGTACCGCATATTTTTCAACTTTACTGACCTTATGGTGTACAGCTCGTCCTTGCAAGTTCTTTGCCGAAGGACACTGTCCTCACGGTGAGGAATGCACCTTTCTTCATATCATTCCAGCGTCGTCTCCCGAGCTGCTTTCGTCATCCGACAGCGATTCAGCCAACCACAAACCCAAAGGGCAAAGCAACAAGCCCAAAACCTTGCCATGCAAATTCTTCAACTCGACGGCAGGGTGCATCAATGGCGATGACTGTGCATTCCTCCACGCTCGAGTTGTCCCAGAATCTGTTCCGCTTGTAGCGAGGCCTAGACCCTGGAGGACGAAACCTTGTAGACATTATCAGCTTGGAAGGTGTTTGCTGGGTGACGCTTGCCACTTTGCCCATGTGGACGATCCTACTTGGGTAGCCTCGGGCTGGAAAACCGGAATTATGACACCCTCCAAGGTTGAAAACGCGCTGGAGCAGTTAACAACCGAGAAGGTCGAGATGACTATCAAGCGGATCAGAGAAATGAGTAAAGGAAGGAGGGATGATGACGAAGAGGATGATGACGAAGAGGATGATGACGAAGAGGATGATGACGAAGAGGATGATGACGAAGACGATATACAAATCGTGAGTTGGTCCACCTAAGTTTGTTTTAGATTGCGATGTTGAAAGCGTGACAGGTAACATACAACACATTGAGTCCTTCGAGCTCCTGTTATGGTTCCTCATTCGCTGTGTGAATCACAGGAGCTCCGTATTCTTGCTCTGAATATAGTTTAAATGACTACATTACCCATCAAATAAACATTACAAGTCTCCACTGACTCATTTTTCTCTTTTTTGCTTTTTTCCCACGGGAATGAACAGAGTGATAAGATGGCGAAAATTATGATCTGTAGGTGTTGCATAGTAGCAGATGTGAAACGGAAGTCTAACAACGTGGTGAAATGCAGTATGCAAGGCATGCAAAATAACCATAAGAATAAATAGTTCCATCAACAAACGACATTCCCCATCTAAATGCTGACGGATTTCGGAAGTCAAAAAGGAGGGTGCACAATAACAATAACAACAAACAACTAAAACAACAAACAAGACGACAGAAAAGGGGTTCGGCGGCTCGGACAGCATTTGACCAAAACACGGATCAGTTACCCGATCGGGAAGTTATCCTATTACGTAATATGACATTAGCCAGGGCCGTGCGTAACTGGTTACACAAGAAACACGTCTAAACTCTTTTATGCCTGTTTTCTTGTTCTTTTCTCTTCCTTTTCTTATTCTTTGCAATTCGTGTGCTTTTTTGCGTCTATACTCCCCCTAGCCGACCACATCACACTCTTTTAGCGTTCACTCTCTTTTAGCACATATCTCAACGAGATAAACGAAAAACAAAAACATACCCTAAATTTACAACTTCACGACGCGTTAAAGATACCTACCACGATGCTCGCTGCTTTTGCCTTTGCCATTTTGCCTCTGCTCTCATGTAAGTGGAATGCTATTCCTGCCCCTATTCTAGTTTATCATTCTTATACAGTACTAACTCTGTGTAATGTTCTTACCTATCTTTGTCGCGCCGCGTGGTCCTCCTTTCATTCTGCCACACCCGCCATCTGTCATCTGACTGGCTGAAACCCCCCCTTCTGTTCAACATCCGTTTGCAAAAACAGCCGTCGTTGCTATTGATGGATGCACCCGAAATGCCACTGTGCAGTCTGGTGACACTTGTGACTCCATTTGTGAGTGATGTTTTTAGTTGTCGCTTGGTTTTACATACTGCGAGTCTGGAGGCCATGGCTTGGCAACGCTTGGGATACGCGTGCTGATAACGTGAATCTTATTGCCTCCTTTGCGTTTCTCATCTGTCAATCCTCGTCTTACTGTTCTATGACGATTTTCACCTACCATTGTGACTGCCGACGTCCACTGATGATTACTCCCTATGCGTCGCGCCCATAACTGCGCACAGCTCGTCAATACGGCGTTTCCACCTACCAGCTTGCTCTTGTGAACGATGCCACTATCGATGAGAACTGTGACAACTTAACTCCTGACGAGACTGTCTGCCTCGGTATTGAAGGGCAAGACTGCACGAAGGTGTACACCGTTGTTGCCAACGAGTAAGCAGTTGAGATGTCGGTCGACCGAATAGTACTAATGTGCCCGCTTTTAGCACCTGCGCGTGGGTACAGGAGATGTACGGTATCAGCAACGAAACACTCTACGCCAACAACCCCCAAATCGACGCTGATTGCGAGAACATCTACGTTGGCGAGGTCCTCTGTGTTGACACTGACGCTTTTTCTTATCCCTCTTACAATGAGACTCTTTACAACGTGAGTTTTCGTATCGGGAGGGTGACTGGCGCTCACGACTATCTATTCGTAGGCCCTTGCTTGGACCTACCTTCCTTACTGCGATGAGTAAAACATCAAACTTACTCTAGTATTCCCTCAAAGCTCTTGTATCGTTCCGACGTACAGCTTTGTATTTGTTTTTATTTGCTTAATATTTAGTTTGTTCTTACCCTACGCCCACGTGCGATCTCCTTCCTCATTTGAGGACTGTGTAGCCATAAGGGGGCATCTTTTTGTTTCCATACCCAATTTTGTGAGGAATAACGTTGAACGGACGCTCTGGGAGTATCTATATCAAGTCGTAGAGGCACGAAGATCGATGAATGTCTTGATGGTGTCTCACAAGCCTGGTTAATTGTCGAGACTCTATGCTACTGATATGAGGAGCATCGATCTGGAGATATTGTGAGTGAGCGTACCGCTCCGAGGCGGCTATAGTCTTTGACTGGAAAATGGTAGGTGGGATAGGTTGTACAGAATGAAAGATGTTGCGTTACAGGTGAAGATGATGGTTAGGCCCCAAACTACCAGCAGTCAGCGATCATAAGAACTCAGTGACATGACTTAGCAATATGACAGGGCTTGAGCCTAGATAGTTTGATGGATACTCCCCGAAGGCCCTGGTTGGAGCGCATTAACCGCCCGTCTCATATGGTAATCAGCTACATACATCCTACAGCATGGTACGCGTGGTGGAGCAGATTTACACAAAAGTGTGCACATATGCGTGTCGAATTTATGTTGCATTATACAACATTATCAAATTTTTATTTTTTCAACCGCAAGTCTCGCTACATGTGAACGGAACGAAGGTGCAGCGAGGATGGAGAAAAGATCCCGAGTGCGAAGAAGAAGGAAGTGGCTGTGTCGGACTTAGCCGTTGATATGAGGATCGGGCGGCTGATGATGTCGCGAACTCGGGATCGTCATTCGTCGTCAATCCCCTGTTCGTTATTTTCTCTGCTGGCTTATAACATATATACTCCTGCCCCTCCGTACGTTTCTCATTACCCAAGCCCGAGAAGTTCCTTATATATATTTCCATATTTCATATTCGACATTTCCTTTGTCCTTTATATATCACTTGCCTTTCAAACTGAACAATCTACCCAGATTACCTTCCTCCCTCAGGTTTCTATCTTCGACCAGATACAGAATGTCTGCACCTACCATAACTCTCAATGATGGTGTCAAGATCCCCAAAATTGGGTTTGGTCTTGGTGAGTCCTCCTTGGCTCCTGGCACAAGGGATATCATAAGGTGCATCATCTGCTGACTTCCCATTGTTTGTCGTTGTTACGTAGGCACCACCCACTACGGCAAGGAATGCGTTGAGCATCTCGTCTCAGCCTTGAAGACCGGGTACACCTACATTGATTGTGCTCAAATGTACAAAAACAGTAAGAGCGTCAAGGACGCCTTGGAAAAGTGGGGTGGTAAGAGGGAAAATGTCTTCATTTTGCAAAAGTGTGAGTACATGAACCGGCCATGTGCCTTTGCACCCCTTACTAATAGAAAATAGGCGGCAGCAGCGGTGGAAGCAGTGAATCGGAGAAGGACCCCAAGGTTATCTTGAAGAGTTTGCTTCAGGAAATGGGTATTGATTACGTTGACCTTTGTAAGTTGTCCGTGATTTCGTATGTAAGAGGTCAATTGTTGACTGGATATGTAGATCTCCTCCACTCTCCACTTGTAAGAAAGCTCTTTTAACATAGCAACGACCTACTGATATTGGAACAGCTCTTCGCTCCCAAATACTCTATCAACGAAGCATGGGCCATAATGGAGGAAATCAAATCGGAAGGCCTTGCCAAGTCCATTGGCGTCAGCAACTTTAGGGAGGAGGACCTCATGGAGTTGCAAAAGACTTGGAAAGTTGTTCCAAGTGTCAACCAGGTTGGTTGTTCTTACCTTGAGATTAATCCAGTCACAGTTGACGTTCTACTTAGATTGAATTCCACCCTTACAACTACCATGCCGACAACATGCTTCGTCTCCAAGATTTCTGTCACTCAAACAAGATCACCATCCAATGCTACGGCCCTCTCACTCCTCTCACCAAGGCTCCTGGAGGACCCGTAGACCCTGTAGTCAAGAAAATTGCGCAGGCCAAGGGGTACGAAGTCTCACAGGTGTTGCTCAACTGGGCCGCCCAGAAGAGTCAGGGTGTTGTCGTAACCACCTCGGCTAACAAAGATAGACAGAAGTTGCAGCTGGAAGCCATCACTCAGAAGAGGGAGCTCACTCAAGAAGAAGTAGATGAAATCAGCGAGGCGGGTAAGAAGAAGTTTGTCAGGGCATTCATGCAAGAGGTCTGGGACAAGGCCAGGGAGTAAGAAGGGCCCTTGCAGTTAGATCATGCAGACGTAACCAGAATGTTGTAAAAAGTCGTAGATGAATTGACAAGTTATACTTGTGCTGCTTCTCCACAGGATCCCAGGCGATACATTTCTTTCCGTGTTCTGTAATCACATTGCATTATGTTATTACATCTTTGCTTACTGCTTACATGTACCCATTATTAGTATGGCATTGCTATTTTCAGCTATTTTTAACTCGCACGACGCAGATGATGTATGATGGAAACTTAGCTTATTTGTTGTTTTATTTATATATCCCTTGGCAGTTATTTGTTCATTTTCATTTCAAATTTCATTATTGCCTATTTATGTTCATTTGCAGTCATTTGTAGTTAACTTCTTCGGCCACGTTACAGCTATTGATCAAGAACCCGGCGTATAAACATGTCTGTTATCCAAATCCTTGAATAATCTTGAGATCTAAAAAGCTATTCGGCAGTTGCGTACTCAGTCGGCAGTTACATCCAGCATTTGATTCGGCGAAGGAAGGAAGAAGGTTGGAGGTTGAGAGGTAGGTTATAGACGGAAGTAACCAGCGGAGAGCGCTCTTCGTTTGCCCTCCTCTGCACAACCCCGCACGAACCACGAGTCGGATGAGATACCGAGCCGTGCCTGATCCATACTTCCTCAGCCAGCGACGGCATCTACTTTAGCAGGTGGGGAAGGAGTATAAAGTTTTTTTTTTTTAGGATCGTTCTTTTTTTAATGGATCTTTGGCGAGAAGCATTAATTGCATATCATATGCAAACAAAGTGCATTTGCATTTTGTATATCTTTTCTACGCCCTTCCCTTATGTATCCTGAATTGCATTTCCAGGCCATGTCACCATATAAAATCTGTTACTTTATATTATGCACTGGTCCTTGCTAATGACGGCAGGCGGCGCAAACTATCTCCGAATTCGGTCAGAGGTCGCGGGATCAAATTTGTGCTGTGGCCCGGTGGCGGCGAGGTGACGGGCGGGTACGGAGAAGGAGGAGAGAAGAGCGGGCTGGTGTGGGAGTACATAACACGTACCTGTACGTTGTACAGATATGTATGCTTAGTATAAACCAGCTGAAACAGCAATGCCCACATAACCCGAAAAGCGTGCGTAGAATTTGTTCTACAGTATTAGCTGTGCTTGTAGAATATAATTAAGAATAAAGCAAAAGGGCAAAAGACCGGAGGGGTGCGCGGCTTGCAGAAAGGCTTGAGTAGGATAATTATAGCTCATGTCAACTCCATGATCATTTTCTATCCCAGATACATCTCAGCGCTATAAATATATCCCCTTTTCCCACTTTTTATTTATCCGCCTTTCTCCCCTTCCGATCTCCAACCTTACATAACACTCCAGCATCGCACTTCTCCATACTACACCACACCACCTCCGTCAACGCCATACACACCCTGTAAATGAGATGAACAAGGAAGAAAGCTGGAGGAGAGAAGGCATATGGGAGCGCCAGTGCCACGCTGGGCCATCCAGGCTCAGGGACGAGCCAGAGCATGCCCATTATGGGGGGGGAGACACTGCAAGCGGGAGCAGCAATGAGGATGGCAGCAGACGGCGGCTTCATGGACCAACTAGGACACGGCGCCAAATACGACAAAATCAAACTTTACACCTCTCCACTATTCTCCCACCACTATTCCTCCTACCTTTTCTTGGTGCCACTTCAGCTGCTCCGGCAGTCATACCGGCTCAGCCTACTCGGCCTCAACTACCTTCTATTCCTACTGTCGTGTCGACCGTCACGACTACACTTCAGCCTACGCGCACCTTCGACAAACGAATCAAATACCTGACATCGGTGATTACACCCTCTGTCTTGCCCACTGAGATACATTTCGTCGATGAAACAATTTTACCGTATCTGCTGACCAAGCATGCGGATGGATCCTGGGGAAAGGCGGAGGCTGGATGGTTCCTTTATGGTCGAAGAATAGCGGTGAGTCTCTTTGCATCCTTCGTATTTTGATTTAAGTCTCCGTTATGCTGATAGGTTGTTCAGTCGCCAACAGATAAAGCGACTCTGTCCGGCGATGATGAAGATTACACGGAAGATGCTGCAGAATCTGCCACCAACCGAACCGTTTCGTCCGACAACTATAGTGCGACGTCCACCAATGGTAGCAATTCAACCGTTACTACGTCAAATGCAACTAGCACTGTTGTACCCTCTTTTGCTGTAGAAAAAGCCTTACCAAATGGGTCAGTTAGGCTCTTATCGCTCGATGAATGTTTTATGGCTAACGACAAGTGACGCAGGTGGGGATACTCCTCGAATCGTACTAGCATCTACAAAGTGCCACTTATAGCAGTTGCGAGTGTGATTATGGCTGTTGCAATTGTTGTCCTCATTATCATGTAAGTGTCCACATTTCATCTCGTCGCCTTATGGCTGACGTGCTCTTTCGCAGATACGCTCTCAATAGGCGAAAGAAGCATCGCAAACAAAAACGCGCCAAAGAGCGACTGCGCCGAAAAGCTCTTGCAGCCGCTGGCCTTACTGAAGATGACATCAAAGGCTCAGCAGCTGAAGCCGCATTCAAGGAAAAACTTGCGGAGCTGGAACGGAAACACAAGGCAAAGAAGAAGAGAGATGGACAGATGGGTCTAGCCAGGAGTAAGGTTAAAGGGTGGAATGCAAGATTAGGAACGGTCAGACGTAGAAAGGGAAAGAAGGAGAAGGAGGATGAGACCATGAGTGTAGAAGAAAATAAAATACTGGAGGAGGACATCGTCGAAGGAGAAACTGTGGAGCAACCGGAAGTCATAGTGTCACCTCATCTTGTCTCCCCCCCTTCCCCAGCACCTACGCAGACTTCTCCTGAGCAATCAGCTTCTGTCGAAACTTCGGCGCCCGTATCCGATACTTCATTCCCAATATCGCCTACGCCATACTTTCCTCCCGCATATCGACCCGCATCAGTCAGTTCAATCCCAACCTCCAGCGCAGGTCCTTCGCGCCCTTCGGCATCTGTTCATCCTTCTTATGTATCATCTGAGAGTCCCGCACAGAGCTCTATGGCAGGAGAAAAGACTCAAGCCCCGGGTTATTATCCTGCACCTGCCACAGAAGACGGAGAAATTGCTCTGGCTGTTGCTTCTCGCTCCGACGGTAAAAATCGACTTGTTGAGCCTCCTGCTGTCTCACAGGAGGAGGATCCCCATTTGAGGATGAATCACATCGCAACGGACGACAAGCGCGTGTTGGAAAGATTGAGGATGGGTGGATCCGCTCCCCCACCTGTCCAGGCAGAGGCTGGAGAGGGTCCAACTGCGCCGGTTGTCGACGTCGATGATGCTGGGTTCGAGATCATCCCTATCATTCCAGAAGAAGACGAAGCCGCCCGTACGAGTAGGGAATCAGAAAGGGAAGGGCTAGCGTTTCCCCCTCCACCACAGCTTAGCGCAAGGCTGGCACAATTCCATAATCTGGATAATCCTGCACCTTCTGCGCCTCCCATTACTTCACCGTTCGCCCCTGACCATCAGTATACGGTGCCTTCGGCGCCGCCGCTGGAAGTACCCGACGTGGAGCCGTCAGCGCCGCCTCTAGCGCCTGATGCGGAGATAAGTGGGCCATCTGCTCCATCATTGGGATCTGATGTCGAATCGGAATCAGAGCCGGGTGCTGAATCGTTCCACTCTTCGCCCAGGAGTCATGCAGCGACGGATGCCTTTACAATGGACCATCCTAATCCAGATGGAATAGTATCAGAAGAAAGACGGGGAAGCATTGCTCCATCGATTGCTTCTGGTCGAAGCGGAAGCGTTCAGGGCGTCCAAGGCGTTTTTCTACCTCGTTACGAGCCATGAACTAGCCTTACCCTAGAGTATTTTGGGGCCTAGCATCATTTTCCGGAAGTTCTGTTTCGCTTTTTTTTGGCTTTTTTTTTGTTTTTTGTTTCGGTTTTTTTTTCTGTTTTCGCTTTGTCGCAATTTTCTTCTATCCTGTATTTTGGCTATAGGAGGGAAATTTTCTTCTGGTTCATGAGGATTTACATTTCGTTATATATTAAACATGTTGGTGTTGTATAGTGCAGCTTCGGAGGGGAATTTTCTCAGCATGACATGTCTTATTATATCTGTTCTCATTGTCGACTGTGGCCAGTTGATTCCTGCTGCATAGGTCAGATTGTCCTACATAATATCTCTGGCAGGGTGGCTGTTTGCAGGTGCAATACATGAATAATATTAATAAACAACGAAAGAAAGTAAGACTCTTCTTCTGGGTCACAGCAAAAAAGACTAAATTAGAAAATCAACATCTCGTTCGTCACGGTTTTGTTTATCGCCGCGGTGATTAATTATCTGATTCGAACGTCGCGTCCGTCCGTCGCCTCCTCCCTTCTCCCCCCTCCACTCTCCAATCTCCAGCCTCCCAAAAGTATCAGTTTTCCTCCCAAGAGCATTTGTTTTGCTCACGCACGCATCACCCTTCCTTCCCGTATTCCACGCGTCACCAACATGGAAACCGAGCTGGTCAACCACGGCGACGTCTTTAGCTCTTCACCGGGCAGAGCCGAAGAGCACGAACAGTACAAGCGCACGAAATCGGATAACGCGAATAGCACTGTGGAGACCAGGTTTGTCGTTGGGGACAAAGGCCAGGTATCAATAGGAAACATGTTCATCCCCAAAAAGAAGAAACCGCTCGGCATGACGAGGCGACAGGTTGCTCCCACCGGCTCTTTGAGCTCCGTTGGTTCATATCAAGGGGCCGCAGAAATCTCAGCCACGGACCTAAGGCGACAACGCCAGATGGGAATGGATAAGGACGAGGGTGGATTAAGAGCCTTGGGATTGACCTCAAGTGTAGAGTCGAAAAGCAACAAAGAGGAACGTAAGGCGGGGGAAAATCGAGAACGAGGACAGGACAAGGCGAGGTTTAAGAAAGGGGCTTTACACGCTTCATGTGCATCAAGATCTTGCTCCACGGTCCATGATTCCTCAGACGAGTCAGACACGAAAACTAAAAAGAAGATCAAGAAGAGATCTCCGTTGTCATCAAATCGAGAGGCAGACAGAGTATTCGAACAGCTCCTAGCCACAGAGAACAATTTGGAAAAATTGTACAGTCAAACGACTTCAGGTGCCAGAAGTGGTGTCACCTCTCAAAAAGCTATTGATGCGACCAGAAAGAAAGGCAAAGGGCGAGAGTCTGAGCCTGTAGATCTAGGGTCTCCTACAAAACAACCACCAACATTCAAGAGCAGTAATCGTGGGACTACATCGAGCAATAGAGCCGAATCTAATGCCAGGCCCTCCAATGCTTTCAGATCGAGCAGCTCTTCGCGGTCGCGCTCCCCCCATAAAGTCAAAGAGACATCCAAAACCAAGGCGGGAAATACCCTCGGTGGCGTACCACGCAATCGTCTTGTTTCTGCTACTAAATCAAAAACCAACGATCCTCTATCATCCACGGCCGTCCAAGTCAGCGACACTGAGAACGATGAAGATGATGAACTTGCATTGGGGAGCACACCACCCAAGCATCAATCAGAGGGTTATAGAGATAAGGCGTCAGCTAGTTCGTCACTGTCCAATGGGGGAGCGAGTGACGTAAATGTCTTCAGTTTGATGTACGGCTCCCAGGCGCCCACCAAAGCTGTCAGAAATAGGAGACATCTGGGCAGAAGAGGCAGCGACGTTCTCGTGTCCGCTTCAGACGAGTCAATGGTCTTTACACCAAAACCTGCAAAATCTCTTGCGGTGTCTAACCGAGCCGACGCAGCCATCAATACTACTAAAAACAATGCGACAAAGCGAAGATCATCTAACTCTTCCGATAATGATGAATCAGTAGTAAGAGTGTGCAAGGGCAAAGAGAGACCATTAAGTGTGGAAGACTCTACACCGAAAGCCAGAAATGCGAAATACACAAGAGAAAGTGTTTCTAGAGCAGATATGAAAGCAAAGGATGAAGAAAGCGATGAGGATTATGTTGTTCACACGAAAAAACCACGTGCGAAACGGAGAAAGACGACTGTCTCTCAGCATTATGGCAAAAAGACCATCAACTCAGACGACGAAGACACAACACTAGCTCCTTTTGTCTCTGAAAAACTAACACCAGGGACTCCTCAAAAGGAACGCGAAGGTATTACTGAACAACCTTCAGCGAGAAACAATGATAAGGGATTTCATTTCTTTGAGACGTTATCATCAAACATGGATTCATCGGACTACGATGAATTTGACGACGAATTCCTGGACGGCCCGTGAGTTGTCTGATTAAATTCATCGCGGAATAGTGCTGACCAGCCCTTAGTTCAATATTGGTCAATGCAGATGATGAATTGGATGCTGAGAAGATGGCTTTGCTTGGTGCAGAAGAATTCACTAAGAAAGAACGGGAATATCTGTTGTCTCACATGGATTGGACCAATCTTTGCCCTGTGAGTTACAAATCACATATTCACTGATATGTCCTCTGACGCTCTAAAGTACTGCAATTTGCCTCTTCCCAACGAGCCTAGCAAACATCACGAACACCTCAAAGCTAAATTACACAAATTATCTACTCCTGCCCCAACTGATGAAAATCCCAATGCCCGCACTCTGAGTTGGCAAAAAGCAATTGAGTTCTGTTCTCTCCATCATGCTGAAACGACCATCATTCCTTTGGGCATACGTGCTGGCTTTCCAGTTGACATCGATTTTGAGAGCCTGGATAGGCGACTGGAATCAGGATGGATTAGGAGTGAGCTTGATAAGATTGTCAGACAGCCAGAGGAGAGCGCTGTTTTTAGAGAGGTGAAGAAGGAAATAGAGGAAGTCGGGCGCATGAAATGGGGAAGTTTGGCCCATCAGTCAAAGGAAGAAAGATTAGCAGCGGTCAAGCCCGGGTAGTGAGTCGCGTGTGTAGAAGTTTGTATTGCGCTGACAAAAGTAGCTATGGTGAGCTTGGGAGAATTATTATCATAGATCATTTCCAATTGCTTCGCCGATTGAACTACATGATGCCCAATATCCCTCCAGCCAAATCAGCATCTGAACTCAGTCAAGATGTTGTTACCGCCATCGATCCTCTTTCACCCTCCGACTTTATTGCCAATGTTCTCGTGCCTGAAGCTGCCAATTTCCTTATTATGCAAGACGGTGGACAGGAAGGGTTTGATCAGGCGGCATACGAAGCGGCCTCCAAGACGAGAGCAGAGAGCTCAAAGTATGGCGAGTGGAAGTTCCCCGAGGCATCGAAGGGTTCGAAGAGGGTGTTGGAAGATCTTAGGTCTGGTATCGACGACAAGAGAAGAAGGCTGGCAAAGATACGGGGGAAGAAGAAGATAAAGTCAGGAAAGGAGAATGTGGAGTCAGCAGGCGAGAGCGGAGATAGGCAGGAGAACGCAATCGTCGTCGAGGAATCGTCTAAGAAGGTGTATCGTTCTAGTAGCGTGTATGATGAAGGATGGGAAGAAGATCATTGGAAATCGGCTGCCAACTTGGTTGATTGATGATGATGATGGTGTACTAGTGACAAGTATAATTGTGTTTCTATTTAGGTTGTATGTCATTAACGAAACACACTTCATTTGTCATGTTAGGTGGCAAGGTTACATCTCCCGATTGTTGTTAAGTGGTCATATTCTCAGCCATCATGCTACGTATGTTACCTTGACGTAGCGTTAATATGGCTAAAGAGTATCACCGGATCACAACCTGACATTGTTTCCTCCATGCTTTGTTTTCCATTCAGATGATTGATGACACCAAGTTTCGTCAAGAGAAAATGTTCATCGCATCTTTGAAATGGGTTCTAACCCATCCAACCTATCTAACCCATCTTTAACCCATCTTTCGGGACAAACTGACTCGAGAATGTACGCTAAGTCGATCCGGCTTTTGGGAAGGGAGCCATAACAACAAGTGGCCATGGTTGCCCCCATGTGTATGACACCAAACCTATGTGAGAACCGTTTTTGTACCTATCATTAAAGTTTTTATTTGGGGTCAGTCGGCTATAAGGATGGGACAAGGGGTATGAAGATTATTTGCAGCCAATGAGACACTGAAGATCCAGATGAGGACATGAATTTGATTCGGTCCGAGGTGGATCTTTCCGTTGATGGGAAAAGCGCCAAGTGGATCAAAAATGAATGGCTGTCAGAGTTAGCTAGTATACTTTGGTGCCTAATAACGGGCCGTGATAGTTTGAAATGGCTGTACATTATACATGTCTTATGTCTTCTCGCTGCACATCCAAACACAAGAGTAAAAAAGAATACAAAAAGTCCTGTACTGCGAAGATTTATCACCCCCCCGATCAATCCTCTCCGAGGTCCCAGCCTTCGACGTCCATGGACAAAGCGTGTAGATCGATAAGGTATGTGTTGAGTTCATCCGTGTTACTCTTACACTGTAGTTTGAGCATAGTGTTATAGTCTTCAAAGGCATAAGGAGGTGTTCCATTAATATTCTTCAAATCCTCTAACATTTTCTGGTGATGGAGACGTTTATCAGCAAAGCAAATGACTCTATTTGACCCCCCGACTTGAACGCTTGCTCACCTTTGGACCTTGTTCGTACAAGTCCCAGAACTCTGAAGCCCGGGTAAGTACACCCTGTTCACTGGCGGCTGCGATCCCCCGCAAGGTCTGTTGCAAACTGAGGATGTTGCGCTTGATCTTGCGCACACCGGCAGCATTGACACCGTTGACGTATTTAGAGGCATACGCTATCAAGCAATGATCGACCAGTTGTCCGAGAGCACGGAAGATGAAGCTAACAAAGATGGTTAGCACAATTACCGGGGGGGGGGGGGGGGGGGGCTTGGTAAATCATTGCGAGATAAGCATGTGTTTATTTACCTGTGATCATCAGGTGAAATGGTTCTTTGAGCAAGCTCTTCGAATTCAATAAGACTTGTATTGAGATCCAAAATATCAGAATCTGGCTCGAGCGCTTCACTTTCCAGCCTGAAATCTCCCTGCAAAAAAAGGGGTTTGCACTATTGTTGGCGCATATCCAAAACGTCTCATGATTTCGGTAGACTTACCTTTTGCATCGAAGCACCAATGTTGCACATGACTCTGCACCGAATTTCCAGCCTGATGGCATTGACTACCATCTCTGCAAGCTGCTCATATGTTTGTATGATTGCTTGATACCGCCTACAAATCAGAGGTTTTTTTTTTTCTTGTCAGTAAAAACTTTCTTTTTTTTTTTTTTTAATTTGTTTGGAAAACCAAAGGTAACGTACTGAGCCATAGCTCTAGTTAGAGGTAATCGGGGTTCATCCGAATCAGGAGACAGGGGAGGTGCAGTTTTCAAGACATCCAGCTCGGGCTGTTCGCCTTCTGGAGAGGCAGGTTCTTCAGAAACCATTTGCAAGTCGAGTAAAGCGTCGATGAACCAGCGCTGAAATCGGACAATGGAGACTACATTAGCCTCCTCCCACCCGACATGTTTTTCACCTTTTTTCTTTTTTTAATGTGACTCACCAAGCTCTGAGACAAATTACCGAGGGCCTCCAACTTGCGGCTCGAGTGGATCAAATTCGGCTCCGAGACCGGTCTATCACGCAACAATTCCATCTCGAGCCTGATTTCCTTGTGACTGACCGATACCATGCCCGCACGATCGGTGCTAGGGACTGAACGCATTTCGGATAGACATTTAGTGATGTCTTCACGTTGGGCCCATACGGCTGGAAGGACCATCGGCCGCTCCGAGTCGGTTTCAAAGGTAGCAGGGTGGGAGACCAAATCTGTTTTTTTGTTATTATTATTATTTAAAGGAAAAGAAAAATGAAAAAATCAGCAAAAAAAAGCGATGGCGACTTTTGGACAAACTAGAGAACTGACCTTTGAATCTGGCGCTGCATTGTTGATAATACTGCACGATAACACCGACGATGAGTCGACTGTAATTCTCTCGGTGGAAGGGAGTTGTCTGGAGCATGATGCAAAGACTATGTATCAATGCCATCACACGCACGCTCGACTGATTTCACCATGTCTTGTCAGTCCTACTGTCGGATGGAGAGAGAGAGAAAAAAAAGGTCTTTTGACATACCTTGAGCGGCGGCTGCTTCATATCCGTCAACGCACCCCGATCAACCTGATACGCATCGTATCCCGACACAGCCTTTTGGAATCCAGCCGTCACTTTCTCATCCAGCTGCGTCAAGAACACCTTGACCACAAAGTCTTCCAAGATGGTGGAAAACCCTTGGGTCTCGCTTTCGAAACCTGGGGGCACGATCGCCGATGCGCGATGGATGAATGCCAAGGTGGGTTGGAAAAGGGTGGTGACGTTGAATGCGTTGGGGGGGACGAGGGTGCGGTACCGCCCCGAGGATGGGGAAAAGCGGTCGTCGGTATCGGGAGCGACGACGGAAACGGGTTGGTCGGATTGCATGTTGACGAGACCGGGGACAGATGAGCGGAGAGCTTGTTGGACAGAGTCGTCGATGGGTTTGATTTCTTTTTGGATGGCGCGAGAGTCGCTATCGTTGAATTTGAACATTGGCTATTTTGGCAAACGTTAAAAACGAGAATTTAAAAATGACGAGTTAATAGCGAAACTTGCCTTGGATTTGTCGCGAGAAACTTTTGGATCCCGCAAGACCTCGTTAATCGACAAGATGGGGTTCCTATCAAGTCTTGATCCAGGCTGGTCGTCGGTCAAATAATTGCTCAACAATGTCCTTACCTAGACAAGAGGTTGTTTTTTTAGTGTTTAGATATACTTGGGAGATTGATTCCGCAAAAAACTATAATTACTCACTTCTTGCTGGACAGGCCGCCACATTTCCAATACTGGAATATTAATAGATGAACCCTTGGGAGTCGTGCTATCCTTGAAGCCCGGTCGCTAAAAACGAAAACATTGGTCTCAGTAACTTTTCTCTGTGTGTGTGTGTGTGTGCAAAAACAAGGTACTCACAGAAGATACCCATCTCGACACTTCATACATGACCCTATGCCCTTCCAGCACCGCTGCCAACTTGGAGTACAGAGTCCAAAACAAATCTTTCAGCAAAGCGGCATGCTGGGGCGGTCCGGCTGCACCTAGTGAGATTTCGATCTGCGATGTTTCCGTAGAGGAGAAGAGAGATTTCCGGCTGGAAACGGCGGCGGCGGTGGTGGCGGCGGTCGTGTTTATGGTTGTGGCTGAGGTGGGAGGAATTGTTCGGGATGAGGATGGGATTGGATCGATAGTGTTGCCCAATACGTTTTGCGGGCTGACCGAAAGGTCTTCTTCTCGGCGTCGCTCGGTCCTTTGTCATATTTAAAAAAAAAATTAAAATCAGCCATGCCACTCTTAACTCTGGGGCTCGAAGAATCACTTACCGCTCTTCCACTTCATCCAACGTACCATCTACCAAAGCATAAATCTCCCCCGGCGCCCTTTGCGCGACAGTATCCAAAGCCTGACCCAACCTCCCTAACACTGCTAAAGCCTCCAACAGATTCTCAATGTAGACGTACGAGTCTGTCTCGGGGTTGCCCGTATTCCCCGCCGTACCGAGGAGAGAGGATAGAGAGGTGTGTGAATCGGCTTGGGGCATGCCGGTACCTGGGCTTAGGGCGTTGGCGTTTTGCTGTTGGTGAGAGACGGTGGACAGGGTCAGAGTGGACGGTATGGGATCGCCGTCGTATTGGAGCATCGGCCTCGTACTCGGTTTGGTACTGAGTTGGGATAGGTAGCGAGAGAATTTGGAGGATGGGCCTGGTCCTGCGGCAGCGTTGCCGTTGGTGGTGGTGGTGGTGTTGAGATTGGGAGAGGCTGTATTGGGATCGGGGGATCGGAGAAAGGCAAGGTCGTCGCCGCCTTGCGATTCGATGATGGGGAGATCGGCTCGGCCAGGAGTATACGGTCTCCATCGTGGGTCGCTGTAAAATGTTTTGAGGTAGATGTGGTTGTGGAGTTCTTCAATGAGGATTTCTGTAATCGTCTGTCAAATGTTTAAAATGTCAGTACTTTGTTCCATATGACGATATTTTCGATTTACTGTTTCCTGGGTCACGAAATACGATCTGAGATCTGATAGGGCGCCAATCTCACGAAGCTCGGGTTTGTTGATGGTTTCAAGGCTTCGAACGAGAATGAGGGAAGCTTGGAGGAAGCGCTTATCTCCAATAAGGGATTCAAGCTGGTCGGGCACTTGCTTCAAGTTATCTCTGTTTATTATATAGTCTTGGTCAGCGCGGGATTATTATGAGTTGTAAACTTGCATTGTATCCAGAATCCTGAGCATGTCGCGGACAGTCCTCTCCCGTGCCCTGATCCCGGACAATTCAGACTTTCCTTTGCCCGCAAACCCGTCTCTTGCAGCCTTGAGTTCTTGCTTGGACTTGCGCACCTGTTCTTGGGCCCGCGCGAGGATATCCAAAAAGTTTTGGTGGGCAGGCAGGGAGGCGGCGAATGACTTGGAGTGGGCCTGGACTGCAGCTTGCAGGCCGGCGGAGAGGGATTCGTGCAGTCTGAGGAAAGGGGCGAGGCCGGGGTGCTGGGGGAGAGACGGCGATGGCGTCTGCGAGAGGAGCGACAGGGCAAGGGACGACGACGAGAAATTGCTCTCCATGACAAACGGCCAGTCCTTCTTGACCTGCCGCATGGCTGAATCGATCTCGCCAAACTGGCCTCCCTCCTCGTCTTGCCAGACCTCTTCGCGATGCGGTTTCCTCATCCTCGCCTCGCTCTTGTGGGGGCGTCTGGCGGGCGGGGGCTGCTCGTGCTGGCGGCCTGCGCTCATGAAGGCGCCGACGACGTTGCGCATTGTCTCTGTGTTTGCGGCGCCGGGGAGCTGGAGGGGCCGGGATGCCTGGTGGGCGGCGGCGGACATCTGGGCGCGCATCTGCATGCGCTGGGCGCGGTCTGCAGCGAATACATCGGCGGGGGAGGCGGGGGGGATTTCGAGCGCGTCTCCGGACGGCCTGCGTGTGTGGAGGGGGGGGACGAGGGCGGGGCGTGGCGGCTGCGGTGGGCGGGGGGCATCGCGCATGCGGGACCTGGCTGGGCGCGGGGGGCTTTCCTGGACAAAGGCGGGGTAGGGGCCATTGTCGGTGCTGTATGCGGTGCGGAGGTCGGGGCGGACGGGCTGGGGGCCGGAGATCTTGTACTTGGCGGGGGGCTGCCGGGACATGGCGCATGGAGAGGTGTTCACTCGAGTCCCCCCCGGCTTATTTACTATGTGGGCGCATCCACAAGTCATGACGTCACAAGCGCACCCACCGTCGCCCGTCTGCTTATCATCGCACCAGATCGATCTCTTTGTCTCTCTCCACACACCCCGATGCCAGATACACCCCCACACAAACACCACTACACCTCCCTCCGCTCCCTCATACACAGCCCAGGCCCCGACAACCCCTCCAAACACAACACCCTCGCGCCACGCCCAAGCCGCAATAGCAGCAGCTCACGCAGCCGCGACCGCAGGCCCGATCCGCCCAGAAAGGCAGACAGGGACAAGGGCCGCTTGTCGACATGGAAACTCATGTGCCTCACCGTGTCCATGGGCGGGAGCCAGATCGCATGGACAGTGTATGTACTTGGTGCCCCCGCCTGCAGCTGCCTGCTGACCTGCCGCAGGGAACTTGGATACGGCACTCCCTATCTACTCTCACTTGGCCTCTCTGAACAGCTCACTTCTCTCGTCTGGCTGGCCGGGCCTATATCTGGCCTCATCGCCCAGCCGCTCATCGGTGCCATTTCAGATTCCTCGCACTCTCGCTACCGGAGGCGGTACTGGATTGTAACATCGACCATGCTCCTCGTATTTAGTGGTCTCGGTTTGGCTTTCACAGAACCTATCGCCAAAGCATTGGTCGATCTGACAGGCGGTGGCCAAGGCGACTGGGATCCAAAAACTATCAGATTAGTACATCATTCAGTCTGCCGCTTCTAAGCATTCAAACGACTGTCGCTTACAGATTGCAATAGGTGAAGAACACGGCTATAGGTATAGCCGTCTTTTCATTCTACTGCCTTGATTTCGCTCTTAATGCGTGAGTAAACCCCATGTGTCTTACGCTGCCGGTCTGATATCCCTGTACAGTCTCCAAGCTTCCCTCCGCAATCTTGTCCTAGACATCACGCCAGGTGAACAACTTGCCACCGCCAATGCTTGGCATGGACGCTTCAACCACGTGGGTAACATTGTGGGATTTACCATGGGTTCGTCTCCGTCTCTCTCTGGCCTGAAATAGCGTACTCGTGGCTGAATCTGAATGCCCTGCAGGTTTCTTGAATCTCAGCCATGTACCGATCATCCGTTTGGTCGGAGGCGGTCAGTTTCGTAAAGGTATGCCCCAACACCCCCCACTTTTTGCATCAATAATTAGCTCAAGCTGTATTCTAGTATGTATCGTGGCGTTGATACTGTTGGTTATTACCGTGTGGATCACGTGTTGGACCCAAGAAGAAAAGGAAAAGGACAGTATTTTTGGCGAAAGGCGGTCGTACGTGCCTTTTTTTTTTTTTTTTTTTTTTTTTTTTTTTTTCCATATGCTGACACAACATCACCACTACCAGGAAAATACGAGATGTAGTGGGTACAATCTACGAAGCTGTACTCCATCTCCCAAAACCGATCCGCCGAGTTTGCATCGTAAGTCTACGTCTTCTTTCCAAAAAAAGACTGGCTCAACCTAAAAAAATGGCATCGCGCGGTTTCAAAAGGTACAAATTGCTGCTTTCATGGGATGGTTCCCGTATCTTTTCTACTCTACCACCTACGTCGCCGAAGTCATGGCCAAAGAAGTACATCACAAACCTGATATCGACCGAGCTACTCGGGCTGGTAGTTTGGCACTTTTAATTTATTCTTTCGGTATGTGCTGCGTTTTTGTATATCATCCCCACTGCCAACACCACTGAAAAAAAAAAAAAAAAAAAAAAAAAAAAAAACAGTCGCCATCATCGCTGGAACACTTCTCCCTTACCTCGCCGCGCGAGATCGCCGACTGCTCAAACCCACTTCGGAAAAACTTCGAGATGGGGAGATTGAGATTGAAAACGAAGATGAAGAAGATGAAGAGCATGTGGAGATGGAGAGGATCAGAGAGATGGTACAGCAGTGGAAAGCCGAGGCTGCGAGAGAAGGAAGACCTCTGAAATTACCCACTAGTAAAGTCTTGGCCACCCTTCGTCAACTAGTAAAACGTGTGCTGATGTATCATCCGGTTCGGGGAATCCAGTGCCGTTCATGTTGAGAAACATTTGGACGGCGGGGTTGGTCCTCTTTGGGTGCTTGATGATGTCTACATTCTTCATCACCAAGGTCTGGCAAGCGACAGTGATGATCGCTCTGGTAGGCATTTGTTGGGCTATTGCTTGTTGGGTGTAAGTCGTTCTTTTTTTGGTCCGTCTACCTACAACTGACGGAGACATTCCGCATTATTAGACCGTTTGCGTAAGCGTTACATCCTCATTTCTTCAGTGATTTTTTTTTTTTTTACTCATGCAACGGTGGTCGATGGAAAATGCAGAATCATCATGGAGGTAAGTCTTGGATTTTTCCACCTACACCCCCAGAACCAATCATTGACAAATCCCCCCCCAGTTCCTCAAAGAGCTTGACGACAAGCCTCCCCCGCGAACATCAGACGGTCGACCCCGTCCCACCCACGCGCGCACGACGTCCACCCCCCTCGGCTGGCGATCACACCCCTCCAGCCCGATGGGCCGCGCCTCCCCCGATGAGCGTACACCACTTACCAGAAGCTACTCGACCGCCGACCTTGAAGGCGCTAATGAAATGGAATATACAGGCCAAGGCCCAGTAGCCGGCGGGACTATTATGGGTATTCATAATCTCGCCATCGTTTTCCCTCAGTTCATCGCACGTTTGATTCTGATTCTTTTTCCGTGCGGTGTAGGAGCTAATCATGTTTGTGTGCCGATTCATTTTTTTTTTCTTTTTTTAGATTGCAGTGGTAGCCTCTATCATCTTCAAGCTAGCCGATTCTCAGCCCGACATCCAGCCCACCTCGGTATTCACCTCGGTCGAAGGCGGTGGACCGCATGGTCAAGATAAGAATGGAGTCGCCTGGGTCCTCCGGTTTGGCGGGTTGATGGCGTTTGTAGGCGCGTTGGTATCAAGAAAAGTACCGCCTACCAAGACTGAAAAGGCGATGAGGAGGAGGTTGGCGGATATGAGGGAGGAAAGTGCAGAGTGAGAAGACTGGTGTAGGGCGCGTGAGAGAATGCCAGAGTGTGAAGCAGGTCGGGATTGTACATGTAGTATATGTGTATATGCGGAGGAGAGTTGACCGAGTTTAGTTTTGATATTACATATGGATTTATTTTGTTGTTTATATTTACTATCTGCAAAATCGACTTGAAAAAGTGTGGTCAGAATTCTAGCAAGCCCGGTTGACTGTTTGTGCAATTGTTTGTAGACATTCAGACAAAAAGTATGTCGATGTCGGTGGACATGAAGCGAATGATCTCGTCCTATTACGTAATCTACCCTCCCAGACTGTTGTTGCGCGTTTGACTTGTTGTGTTTGACTCATTCGTCTCAATCTCGTAGCATTCTCATCCCGCCACTGCGTCTCTCCTACCCTTCCCTCCCTACATCCCCCAACCATCCGGTCCATACTGCGCCGGACATACCTCCAGGCGTAAATACAGGATGTCCCAGAGGCAAGGCAGAAGATCTACGGGCCCAACCCCTCTGCCACAACAAACATCGCAAGAGAGGCGGGAGCAAGGGTTCGTCGAGCAGCAAAAGTTTGACGATTGTAAGTCCTTGACTGTGTGCACTTCTCAACAAATTTCGCTGACAAGTATACCATGGGTTTTAGTCCGGAGAAGGCATAGAGAACAAAATAAAGATATCATCCTGTACGCCCGCCCCGGCACGTCCTTTTGCATTTTAAGAGCTCCTCTGATTTTAGATTGTGTCAATTAGTGATAATGTGGAGCGCAGAAAGATTATCAAGACACTTCAAGATGAAATATCGATCCTTCAAAATGAGCTGTTAGATGTGAGGAGAAGAAATATGGCTCTGGAGTCGAGAGTGAAAAAGATGGAGAGAGAAAACTCGAGACTAGGCGGTGCAGTAGGTTGTTTTCTTCTTCTTGGACTATTGGATCGCACAAGGCGAGACATATGCCTCCTTCATTTCCATGCCATATACTACGCCTGAGCTAACATTATAAATTAGAGTGTATTGAAAGCTTTAGATCATCTCTTGGCAGCTGCTCCAGCCCTCTATAGCTTACGTCAATCACTCTCCTCCTTACCGACTCCACCACCTTCAGCGTCCTACAAACAACCATCCAACACACGTCCGACCTTGACATTCGTCGGGAACCCCACTGCCACCCGACCAGCTGCAAATGGGAAACAAAGGCAAGATCTTGGAGCGGTAGTGGAAAGTGAAGAAGGGGAGTGGATGGATGATAGGCGAGTGACCTCGAGATCAAGAGGGCGAGGGTAGGTTCTCTGTTATTTGATTCTTTGGATAGACGCACTTATATACCTATTAAAGACGGCAAACGGATGTCGGGTCAGTTGCTGCGTCCAGATCACCACGGCCAAAGACCCCAGTATTCCCGGCTCGATCTTCTGTATCCCCTAGCCCCAAAAAGGTTATCAGCGCACGGAAAATACCAGTAAAAAGAAGACGGGAAAGTGGATTATTATCAGCTCGACCGCGGTCCTGTTCTCCCGAAGTAGTTAATGGACAAGAGCCGGTGATTCCAGTAAAACAGGAGCCACAGGTAGTGGATAAAGAACCTGTAGGGGAAACCAGAGTGGATGAAGAACCTGTAGGGGAAACTAGTGAATGGGAGGAAGGACCTGTGGTCGAGATGAAACCCGACGAAGCCTTGGCTCTCGTTCAAGAGGAAGAGCAAGTCGATTTTAGCCGGAAAGAGAAAGAAGGAAATACAGAAGCAGAGGCGGAGATCGTGGAAGTGAACGAAACCGGGGAGCGTATGTTGTCCTTATTGTCAGGTACAGCCTGAAACCTCTGCTGATTACTTGGTAGCCGAGTCCGAACCAAGTCGACCATCGGACCCCGCCATTACAGACAATGCTGAACCTGAAGGAACTGGAAGAGGTCGTCGTGCACGTGCCAGTGTCGTCAGCTATAAAGAGCCTAGTCTTGTCAAGTGAGCTTGCCAGATTTTTTTTTTTGCAACCAAAACGTTAGCTGATAATTTCGAAAGAAAAATGCGGAAACCTGATGGGATCCAAACTCAAGATGTCATCAAAACCTTGACTCGAAAATCCATCTCCCCTAGAAGAGCCAAGAGCTCATTATCGCCCAAGAGAACGAAGAAAGATGCCTATACCACATCATCGCCTCCTCCCATACCCCTCATACCAGAGAGGTCTCCCAGCTCCCGATCAGCATCTACCAGAACCGCCAACTTATCCGCGAGCAGCCAAAGTATGCGACGAAAAAGCACTCTGCCTAAAGCAAACAACAGAAGTAGAGGGAAGCAAGAAGAAGTGGGAAAGATGGCTAGGGGGGAAGATAAGGGTGGCGAAGATTTGGAAGAGTACGAGGACATTCATGATGACGGGGAGGAACTAGACCTGAAATTCGGACGAAGTTTGCAGATTGGCACCGGCAGTGGGTTCCGAAAGCCATCATCGTCCTCAACATTATCTCACCATCCTGCGATGCGTAGCAACGCCCCGAAAACCCTTCCAACAACATCGGTCCCTGCCACTACATTAATGTCAGCGCCCCTTCCTGCAAATAAAGTTGACTCTTTATTGGCGGCTCTGAATGTCGATCCTCGTCCGGTCAGATCGACAGGTACAGGAGTGACGACTTCGTCCAGGCGCCAATCCAGCGCACGGGGTTTCAGGCCTACAAGCACAATGCGATCACGAGATGTTTTGACCGAGGTGCGACCGTCGAATGTAGAAACTAAACCAGCACTGGAGCAGGATTTGAAAAAGGATGCAGGAGAAGTGGCAAGAGGAACGAGGGCCGTTGGAGTCTTGCAGTAATAATGGCGACGATAATGATGCTAGTTAGATATGCAGTCACTGTAATTTAGAGGGAGCCAGTATAATGCTTTTATGTATGTTCGGATTTGTATCTTAAAAGCGGGGAAGTTGGGAGATGCTTTGTTCAGTGCAAGACCATGGGATCATATAACATATCATAAATTGCTCTTTGTAATGCAGAACCCAGCCCTAGGCCACTGTCTGTGAATGTTTGCATGCACGCGCACGCAACAATCGTCCACCAATCTAACTTTGTCTTCAACAGATGAAAGCATATTTGTACTTTTATTCTAAAACGTCTAATAATACATAGAAGTTGGAAATCCAAGTGGAGAATTACAGCAGGTGGAAAATAAAGCGTGTAAACGCACGAGTGCTAAATCACACAGTCTATTTACGACGAAGGACTAACACGCCGATATCTATCGCAAGTGCACTAAGCGCGCCAAGTTCACACTTTTCAACGAGTATCTTAAACTGATCACTTTATTATCAGCGCCTGCGGAATGATGCCGGGGCACGCGGGAGGGGCTTACCATTTCTTGCACAGTGTTCTCGCACTGACTAATATCCATTCGTCCCTTTTCCCTCAATACCTTTTTTAGATGTGGTCCATACACTAATCCATCTCGTTAGCGAAATTCTATATCATTTTCCAAAAGGCTGAAACATACTGGCATGACAGTAAGTCGCAATTCGCCTCGCATAAGCTTGCCTGTCAATCCTCCCCTGGTGAAAAGCCTTCCAAGCTGGGTGCATCAATCTGTGAATCCTGACACCTGCTTGTGCCCATTCTCGAATCTCTTCAGGAAGATAGTGATTCTCAGCTGCTGTCTTTGCTCTGCTAGACGCCTTGAGTGGCTTATCGACGTCAGACCCCTCCGAGTCCTTGGAAATTGGAGGAGACTTGTCGACATCCATATCATCCAACAGGTGTTCCAGATCATCCCTCGTTTCACCTTCATTCACTTCATCTTGGTCAATGATGACTTCCCAATCCTCTGCCTGGTCCAGAGCCGCCTGCACACTAGCCAGCGTTCTGGGCCAGTAAGATACATCGACCAACGCTGGTGCGACGTGCGTTCTGATCTCGCCCAAAGTCACCAAGCTCTGTATCGCAGGGCTGAGAGCTTGATTGATGAGTTGGAATATGTCAGTGCGGTATTTTGTCGGCAGTGTAGATTGTATAGAGGGAGCAAGGTGGTGGCTCTGATGTGGGAAGTTTGACGGATGAATCTCTGTAAGAGGAGCGGGAGGACGAGGGGTGAATAGGTTGGTATTCGGAGAGTTGGGTAATGAGGCCGGGGCACGATAAGGAGAGGCTTTCGGGGGGTGAGGTCGGGAATCGCAAGAAGAGTTACTTTCAGGAGGCTGTCGGGTCTTGATAGCCATCCAGCACACCAAGATGCCTCCCTTTTTTACTTCTTTTGATTTGGCTTCTAACCAGTTTATCAAATCTTTTATTGCCTGCTTCTCCTTTTCATCCGCTTGGCTGGTGAACGCGTACAACGGCCTTGGTGATATTTCCCCTTGTAGCTTGCTTAATTCTCCAGTGCAGAGAGCAAAATCGACTGTATCAGCAGGTAAGACATTCTCCGTAAATCCCGCAAAAGAAAACGTCGTAAGTATGAGAGGGGAAGGGGCTGATGGCAGCTTTTCAATCTTGCGGTATGAAGAGGCTTGGGATGCCAGATTATGATGAAGGGCGCGAATATCGAAATCAGGATTGACTTGGTGAGTGACCGAGAATACTTTGGGCGATTTGCTAGTTGAGCGAAGGCAAAGAGACTCGATAACTTCGGCAATTATTGGGTTTGGGGTTTCTTTGTGACACCCATACCTGCCCGATATCAGCCTATGGTTACATGACGAAAGGTGAACTCACTCTGCTACATGGTAATGATCAACTTGATTTATCATTTCGATCTTACCCCTGACCGCATCTCCCATGGCCTTCAAGATTGGCTTTTCAAACGTCCAATCCGATTCTGAAAATCCCTCTTTTCCTGTTCTGATTCCACCGACCCAAGCGTTATCAGAACAAACTCCCAAATTTGTATCCAGCCCCATCGCTCGCGCATCTCCGTCATTCTTCCTGAACGAGGTCGATTCGGCCATGCGCTTACGGAAGGTCGCCGATAAATCGGGATCTAGGTAGGATGTTACGCCTGCTGAATCATGAGCCATGAGCTCAAAAGTATTGTACCGCCCATGAGGTTCAGATTGGCGAATATCCAGCATTTCTTGATGTGTTTGAGGCGTAGCTGTGTGGTGATCGAAAGTAGCCGCCTCGGGAGAGGAGGTTAATGGGTCGAATGGATTATTATATTGTATGATGCGTGGCGCATTATGGTCGCGAGGCTGGCTAGCTTTGGAAAAGGCTTTCCGTGGGACCAAATGGGTGTCAGCAGACATCGCACTGGTGAAGGATGCATTGCTCCCCCGTCTTTCCAGAGCCAGAAAAGGTACGCTCGGAGCACTGGAGCTTCTAGGAATGCTGTCGTACCATCCGCTTTTTTCTGGAGAAATAGAACTAGAAAAGAAATCTCCATCTTTTAGAGGATCAAGGATATGGTCAACAGGTGGAGGGGGGATAGGAGGTGTTGTCAAAGTTCGACGGTCGAGTGTTAGCGGCTTAAGCGATGTTTCCGAGGTCAAACTGCCATGGGGACGTATCGGGGACGTCACTCTGCTACTTCTCCTTGTTTGTATATTAGGCCGCCGCTCGCTTTCCACAATCATGCCGCAGTCTGCTCTTTTCTTGCCGATTACAGTTCTGAGGTCACTGGCACTTGCTCTACCAATGACCGCTACCAGCATGGCATAGGCAGTCTCGTCGGCATGCAGGCCATAGTGCCCGGCAGAGGACACTCTGCTGAGAGGGACACGGGCTATTGATGAGATGGTATGGTGTCTTATGTGAGTGGGGAAAGAAGAATGGGGAGGATGGTGAGGGTGATGCCCCGGGACGGCGGTGAGGGATTGGTCCTTTGCAGATGACGAGGCCGCCGAAGAGTGGGCGGCGTCGTCGGTCGCCTCGGTATATGATCTGTTGTGAGAGTCGTCTGAATAGTGCGAGCCAGAAGATGCCCGTGCATTGGGGACACCCGTCCCGTAATCACCGTCCATACTGTGGTGTGCGGTAATGCGACGGACAGGAGGGCTGGAGTGGGCGAGGGCGAGAACAAAGACAGGAGGACGGGGTAATGGGCGGTGGCAATCCCACCTCTGTCTCTGAAATGAGCCTACTTTCAATCAGTGGCAGCTATAAAAGCTTGGCCCAATAGAAGCATTTCCGACGGTTGACTGTACTTGACCCTTCACCCTCCATTTCAACTATCTCTTTATCGCATTCTTTCCCCGTTGGTGTGGGTCTGCAGATGGCCAATGTTCCAGATTTCCCTCCACCTTTCCACTATTCTGGATTGATGGATTGATGGATTCTGATAGGCGCAGATCGGCAAAAAGGCCTAGCCTGCCTGCACTTGCTGATGAAACGTCGAGGAAAAGGTGAGGGGAAAGGATGGTCTGGCGCAGCAGCCGTTCATTAGCGAGACGATGTGTTCAAATTTCCTTAAAAAGCAAGCAAGAAGCGCAAAATGCAAGCAAGTTAGCGCCAGTATGATAGGCACTTCCGTAATTACCCTTATAGACGAAACAGGGAAGTACGGAAATAGTAGATGTTCCGTAGTACTGTACTAGGAAGGAATGATGCATGTAGAAGATGAGGCACAAGGTACGGCCCTGCATCAGATCCGTGCATGTACCCGCGGCGACCCCGGAAGTTCACAAATTCACAACAACATCCGCTACCGGCAACCTTGGCGGACATCCATCGATCGAAACCGGCTACAACCTCTCAAATCTGCCGAAATCGCAACGTCAAAACAATGGCAATCTCGAAGAGGAGGCGGGCGTAGAAACACCCTGGTCTTACGTAGATCCCAAGAAAGCGCTTTCATTACATTTATCGTTACTATGGCTAAATAAACTTTTGGGCTCCTATCTACTAACAGGCTCTACTATCATATTTACCCTCTTCTGCTCGCGCCATCTCTACCATCCACTTCAAACGCGCTTCTCGCTCACCTAGCCTCTTCTCTTGTCCATCGAGCATGCGCCGAAGCATAGTTCTCTCCTGTTTACGCATTCTTACTGTTTTCTCATCGCATCGGTGAGATTCTGCGGAGGGACACGCATTCAAAGCCAACAGTTTGCTGGGGTCAAGTGACAAGAGAATACCGAGTATCTGATTCAGCTTTTCATGATCAACAACATCGCATGATTTGAGACCCGGTGTTGCTCTCGACAAAGCAGGCTCTTCGATCACCGCCAAATCATCGTGTGGTTTGGGTGTTTTGACCAACACCACGTCCTCCAGCTCTCTTTTGGCCTTCCTTGCTTCCTGTCTTATCTTCTCCGATTCTGTGGATGAATTCCCACATAGTCGCTTCAAAGCTCCTGTGGGAGTATTATTGTCCGCTCCATTGGCTTCTTTTACAGCTTGCAACCCCATTCCCCGCAGAGCCATGCTTGATGCGGCCATTTCCGAACTGGAGCTCGTACGGTGATGCAGCTTGCGAGCGGAACGTGCAGTGGAAAAAGAGACGGAATGACGCAAAGAATGGATAGGTTTGGGCTTGGGAAGGGGGGTAGATGTGGTGACACTGTTTGCGGTAGGCACATGCGGAGAAATAGTGTCGTGATGGATCTGACGCAAACATGAGCGACGCTTAAAGAAATTATCATGGGAAGGGCCTGTGAACCTACACGCCAGTGTAGCCCAGCAAGTTCAGTCAAGAGGTTCTCCAAGTCCTTCAAATCGGTTTATCAACTACCCATTTCTTGCTACAATAGCTTTCTACTCACTTTGACATACTGTTTCTGCCTTTCGCTCTCAGCGTGTTTCGCCTCATTATCTCTTTCACCATCATCAGTATGCCGATCATTAATCATGACCCCATAAAGCTCACCGCTGCGTCTCCTCCAGCAAATCTTCCAGAGTAGAAACCTCTTTTGTCAGCCTCTCAACCTCTGGGCCTGTGCCGTGGTCTATAGCGCTCTCCAGCTCCGATACACGACTGCGTAACTGGCGAAAGATGATCATTAGCTACACCATTCAGATCGGGCGTAGCGGGATTTTCTTGTCCGAATGCGAGACCTGATGAATACCCACTGCTGCTACTGTCCTGTTTAGCCCATCGTTCACCCTTTTCAATCCAATATTCTACATCAAGTGGTCAGCGCATACAAATGGAGCAGCACGATTCATTACCTCATCTCCCGACCCATCGCGACCGAATTCCCCCATCACCATCATGGAACCTCTCTTCACCAAACTTGAAGTAGTCGATAACCTTTTCTGTCTAACCCCAGACATTGGGATTGTGGATTTGGGCCTCTTTAGCGGGGATGTGTCGCTGTTTAAGCTCATGGTGAGATTGCTTTTTGCTCCGGTCTGTAGGGATAGAGGGTTGCCGTAGGTTATGGGTGATGGCTGCGGCAAGGCAGACAAGAGATGGTGGTTTGCCATTCTGGGACGCGTCAGTAGTTCTTAGGAAATGCAAAGGTATGTCTGTGTACCCGGATAGTCAATTGGGCTAGGCAGTGCTACGTAAGGGTGTTTTTCGTTAGCTAAGTGTGTGCAAGACATATAAGGATGGAGTGTATTGCCCACTTTGCTGTTGCCTGTCCATGTTTGCAAAAGATCATTTTGCCATCAGCGGATCATCAATTCATCATTTGTCACTCAACGTTAATAAGCGAAAGTGGAAATCGTGGCCTCGACACGGCCTTTGCGGACATGCCATTTAGGACATGCCATTTACAACAATACCCTAGAAATAAACCCACCATCGCCGTACTGATGCTGGTTAATATATAACAGTACTTGTATTAAGTGCAAATAACTAGTAGAGTGCATTCAAAAAGACGTTGGTGAAAACGCCAATCCCGCAATCACGAGGCAGGCTATTACCCGATTAACTGGTAATGATGCGTGTATGATTCGTCGTTAGGAGATAAAGAAATTGGCATGACAAGACGTTGCAACCCTCGTAAAGCTATGTGGCCCGTGCGTACGTGAATTAAAAGAGATAAAAGCTATTCCCCGTCTCCCGTTTTTCTCTTCACTATTCGCTTGTGCCCTATGCGATAGTAAAGTCGTTGACATCTCAGACGTGGATGACTAAACATCGACATAAAGTAAAATGGGTTCACCAACGGCGTCAATTTCAGGAATAACGCACTGCGAATGAAAAGTTAATATGCTTCTCATAGAATGCGGAAGACATGCCTTGAGATCGAAAGCCTTTGCTAAAACAATTTTGAAAATCTTCTGGACATTAATAGAGTGTGAAGTGGAACAAAAAATCTACCAGCTTATCGTCAGCAAGCAACCCATTGGAACTGGGATATTATCTACATACTAATGGAGCATGCATAGCCTTTGAGAATCTCTTCGCCTGTCTGGTAATTTCCTCTTGCTCTTCTCTTGGGAAAGACGCAAACTGATCGTACTTCGTTCCAATTAACACTGGTATAGCTGTCTTGTTAAATCCACGTGCTTGTCGATACCACTCTTTGATGCTATTGAGAGTTGATTTCCGTGTAAGATCAAACATGAATAGGATGGCGACTGCATCATTGGACACAAGAGGGAGCATTGAGACGAATTCCCTTTGACCACCCAGATCCCATATCTGCGGTTTGTCAGTCTGAGGCGAAAGATAAAGAGATGAGTATATGCTTACTGAAAAGGTGATCTCTGTATTTCGTATGCTTATAGCCTTTTCCATAAAGTTGACACCCAGCGTTTGTATATAATCCTCGCTGAATTGCACCGGTTAGACACTGTGCAATAAAGCCGCTGCACTCACTCAAAGCTGCCTTCGACATATTTGACCATTAATGATGTCTTGCCAATTTGCGAATCGCCAACCATGCCTACTTTGAGGACAATTCTGCATACAATATCCGTGTTAGTACACCAAATAATTTCAGATTGCAAAGTTTCGATGCGCACGAGTTTCTGTCACTGCCCTCTCCACCAGAAACCCGGCCACTGCCAGAACCAGACGAAGTGTATCCTTGATCGGCCATATTTTCCGGATCTCTGAAAGCAGTTGAAGATTGAAATATAAATGAATGGAGTTTTGCTTGAGTGGCTGGGTATAATCTCCTGGATTTGTAGCCGAAGTGGCTGTACTGTGGAGAAGGACCGAGCGTGGCTGTCGATGGGCGGCTAGGGCAAGATGGACTGGACCTTTTTGGTGGTTACGGATATATGGTTAGAGAGCGTGCTTAAGTACCGTAAAAAGTGGCTATATGGGGGTGTATAGGGATTGCGGTGGAGGTATAGAGGGTAGAAGTCAACGACTGTCTTTATTATTTGTGCTTGTTGACTTGTTGCGACAGATGTCAAAGACAACAGACGCGTAGGTACACTTACGTAAATTAGATGTTACATAATATTCCACTCTTCTCTTTCACCCCGAGATTTCCGTCATAATAATGAAGTAGCCAAGAAGTAGCTCTACCCATATATTTTCACGCAGAAGCCATGACCCTCTCATGCCACGCAGCGGCTGTAGTAAGGACATCAACGCGCAGACGGACACTCATAGCAGCCGTCCTTCGCACACACCAGCCACTTTACAGGCGATCTCTACTATCACCAGCAAGAACTTATGCGTCCACTGTAACCGCAAGGCCTGACGTGGATTCAGTACCGGTCATCGCAGATTCGAAGAGAGCGGTCCCGGTAGAGGGGGCAACGGCTCTTCTTCCGGTGCTTCAAGAGCTCATTGTCCTGTTGGAAAACGAAATTGGAGGAGATGGCTCATGGGCGAAGAGGATCAAGAGGTCCATGGAGGATTTGGCTGTCAAGCGCAGGGGAAGAATAGCAGGTGAGAGGCCCCATTTTTCAATCATTAGTAATGGCTGAAACATGCAATTAAGTGGTTGGCGATACCGCTGCTGCTCCCCGAGATGTTGTGTCAGCTCTCCTTCAAGATCCTCTGGCGGACTCGGCCACAACCAGACAAGCACTCATCAGCAGACATCAGGATGCCAACCTTGATGTGTTTGAAATTAGGTATGTGTGGATTGTGTTTTATATGGAATTTTACAACTCATAATATGTAGTCAAAGTGAGCGACTCAACCGCGAACCGCAGTCATTGTCTCTGTCCTCTTCATGGCTTCAAGCTACGGGTTACGATGTTGTCGAAGTCAACCGTGGGTTTCTTTTATCGAGAACATGGATATTAGCTGAGAATCTATAGTTCGGAACCTTGAGACGGACGCCGTCATTTCAACTCTTCTCTCGACCGATGCCCTGGTTGTTGTCCTTGACCCGATCCGACTTACATCTACTCCTCAACTCTCGCCCATCCTGTCTCAGCTTCTCGCTCGTTCACCCATCCACTTTGTCGTGAATGGGCATTTACCTTCTGGTGTTTCGCAATCTTCCATTGAACACACATTACACGAGCAGCTGAAACAGGTCACAATCGAGCCTTTAGATGATGTCCACTATGATCCAGCAGCCCTCAAGGTTTCCTTCGTCCAAGCTGAAAAGGCTTTGATGGCTCTTGAAGCTCTTTCTAGCGGACTGACCAAGGCTGCATCATCAGCAACAAAGGCTGAAGCTTTTGAAGTATTCCAGCGCGAGTTTATTCAGTCCCACGTTGGCCCTTTACAATCAACCCTTCATCAGACCTTGTCCAATAGCGGCTCACCGCAGCTCTCGACAGCTAAACAGGTCGCCACCCTCGCTCTTATGCATATTTCCAACGTTATCCTTTCTGACAGGGACGTTGCGCGCTCTGCGACCCATACCGTTTCTAAACTTCGTCGCGCTGCTCATGAAGGTGCAGCCAAAGCCAAGCACATGAGTGTCGCGACAAGAGGAGTGAACGGTGCTTTGGTGGAAGGCGAAGTCAGATATGAAATGGAAAAGATCAAAAGCCAAATCGAGAGTAGTTTCCAAGGGAGGCTGAGTTGGTTGGGGCTTTTGGGCAGATTGAGAGTAGATGACGTTGCATTGGAATTGGGAGGATTTGTCGGTAGCCGATTTGCTGTTGATTTGGAACGACAGGTGAGTCGTATCGTTACGCATCTTCTAACTCCAGCTATGGCTAAACTTGGCGCCAGATGGTTTTTGAATCCGGTCAATTATCACACCTCCAATCTTCCCTCTCATCATCTTCTGACCAGGTTATTCGCCAACTATCACATACCAGCACCTCACCGACTCAATCTTCCCCCCACCCTCACCCATTCACTTCGCCTCTCCTTGCCAACCACCTCTCCACACTCTCACTCTCTATTCCACCTTTAACACCCACCACTCTCCTTTCACCCATACTCACTCGACGAAACCAACTTCTTACCGAGTCTATCCCACGTTTGCAGCTTTCAGCCCAAAGGGCCCTGTTAACGACTTATTCAACGGCGTTATTGGGCGCTAGCGTGAGCTGGATTGCGTATGTGCCTCCGATAGAAGTCCTTTCGGCTGGAACAGCTGGTGGTCTTGGGCTGTTGAGTATTGTCGGATCTTTGGCACTTGGTCAAAAATTTTGGAGGGGGGCACAGAAAAAGTTCTGGAGGGACTGGAATAGGGTGACTGGGATGTTGAAGGGAGACTTGGAAGTACGTGCAGAGCCGTTTATTGGAGTATAAAAAAAAAAAAAACTTGCTGATTAATATTGGTAGACTCGTTTGGACACCGCTCTTCAAACACAAGTAGTTGCAAAACCCCTAGCAGCCGCTGAAGGGCTCGAAAAGTTGATTGAGAAACGAGAGAAAAGGCTCGACGCCTTGCAAAAAGACGTTGACAAACTGAAAAGTAGATTATAATGATGGACATAGAGGTTAGAAGCAGAACAATTTTTTTTTTTTAAAAAATGGGGGCATAGTGCCAAGATCTCTATGCAGCAATGCATCATGCGAACATTGTAAAATGAAATGTGATGCTGAACATGGGGTCCCCCCTAATAATCTAGTCGTCTTGCCTAACCTTTCCGTATCCCGTATCTCTATCTCGCACTGGCTCATCTGAAAACCCAAAGCCCTTGCCAAACCCACTTTTCTTCCCTCTCCTCTTACCACCCTCGCCGAATTGCTCTGCCCATTTTCGCAACTCGGGCAAACTGCCCTCTTCTGAAGCAGATGGCCGAATTTCCTCAAGAGCAGTCTTGAAGTGCTTGTGCATCAACACACGCTTTGGGACAGTCTGCTCTTCCTCAACGGGCGTCTTTGCAGGTTCCGGAGCGTCTTCAATAGGAGAGGCGTCACGAGTACGGTCGGCACTCAACAGCTGCTCTCCTTCGACTTCCTCTGGCGCTTCACTGGTACCCAACTGCTCTTCAACAGGGGTTTCGGACTCTTCACGCGCAGCCGACAAGACGGATTCTTCATACGAGGCAGTAGCCGAGGCTTTTTCCTTCTTCACCCTCACCTTCTTCCTACCGCCGCCTCCTCCTCCGCCGCCTTCTGTAGGTGCCATGACCAAAACTTCATTCCCAAGGCCACCGCCGCCTCCTCCCTTACCGCCAGGTAAAGGTGTTCGTGGCCGTTCTTCAGATCCAAATGACGAAGAGACCATGGGTGAAGATGATAAATGGCGCCAAGGAACGTTGACAGTATCCTTGACCGCTGAAAGGGCAGCACTGACACACAAATCTGGAGGAGACACATGATTAATACACCATGCGAGACACTTTCTTGACGATGGGAAAAAAGTAGATAAAAAAAAAAAAAACATACGCTTCAAGTCTGAACCAGAGAACCCATCAGTGTCCTTGGCAATCTGATCAAGATGGACATCTTCACCCAGCTGCTCTCCCCTCAGCAAAATTTCAAGAATCGCTTGAAGGAGAAAAAAAAAAGGGCGTCAGTGGTTTGTCTGATGAACCGCGCGATTGCACACAAAGTTTTGCACTCACCTTTTCTATCCTCTACACCAGGAAGGTCTACCAATAACCTTCTCGGTAATCTCCTCATGACAGCGTCATCCAAATCGAATGGTCTGTTGGTCGCACCGATGACGACTACCCTCTTATCCTTATTGGCGATCGCCGAACTCAGACCGTCCATTTCCTGCATGAACTCGGTGAGAATGAGGTTATGTGACATGCTTCCAGATGATCCACGCGATATACGGGCTCCAAAGAGTGCATCGACTTCATCCAAGAACACGACACAGGGTGAGAGGCGACGAGCGAGGGAAAAGACCGCTTTGACACTGTGCAACAAAAAAAAAGAAAAAATCAAGTCAGTCAGGAAGTGGGGGGTTGTATATGTGTACGACTTACAGTTTTTCACCTTCTCCGACATACATATCATTCACATCACTTGGCTGGATGGCCAGCATCCTCGCTCCACTTTCGGCCGCCACTGCTCTAGCAAGAAGGGTTTTACCTGTACCCGGGGGACCAAAGAGCAAAGCGCCTGTGGTGGCATGATCTTTCAGCACACCACCCCGGAAAGCTTCTGGGAAAAGCAAGGGAAGAGAGATCATGGACCGGATGCCATCAATAGTCTTTTCGGGAAGATGGACATCTCGAAAGGTGGTGGATGCGAGTTTGGAAGGGTCGACGATACAGTTGAGCAGACGTTTTTCGTGTTGCGAAAGCTTCTTGTCTTTCCGAAGTTTCTCCACCACGGGGTCTACAATCTGCTGGGCTTCTTCCTTCTTCGCCGCCTTGGTCGGACCGCCATCCTTTTCAAGAGCTGCTGGGATGTGTTTTGATATCTGATCTGCAGTCATAGTCTTTTCCTCAACAGCAGCTTGTCTTGCTGTGATAATGTCCGCCCAATGAACTGTCGCTACATCTCCATCCACCTGACCATTCTGCACAGCTCGGCCAACGGCAATACTCGCGATATGCAAAGCATCTGACCATGATACCACGGCGTTGCCCCATCCTTTGCTCACACTGCTTGGGCCCGTTTTGCGTGTCAAGGGTCTACCCGTCGATTCGCTCAACTTGAGGACTCCAAGTGGATCTTGAAGTTCACCACCCAGCTGATAAACAGCCCGAGCGATCAACGCAGCGGAATAAATCCTCCGACGGAGTGTGCGTGACTCCTTTTCGGCGTCAAAGTTGCGATGCAAAGGCGCTATTGGGAAAGCTTTCCATACCAATGGGGCACCACTAGACTCGTTCTGTTCTGAGCGATTGAGATGGCCCATCCGGCTCATGAGGAGGCGCTGAAGGGGGTTGCGGGGCTGATTGCCAGGGTCACTTGATTGGCCATCAAACGGTGGAAGAACTGAGGACAAGCTGTTATGATAAGGATGAGTCAATGGGATCTCAACGAATGTAGGAGAGAACCTACCCCTTTCCAAGAATGGCTTTCAGCCGAGACTGATCACCTTCTCTTCTGCCGGCAGGATCGCTCTCTTCATTTCCCCACCATAACTTGGCCCCAGACCTGGGCTTTACCACTTCTACGTGATGATGGACATTGAAGCCCATGCTCCTAAACTTGTCTTCCAATGCAGAGATGGCTGCGTGTGTCGCCTCTTCTTGCTCGTCCACATCTTCAACATGTTCCTCAGCGGCAAGCTCGTGGTCTTCCTTCTCGGTGGGCGCAAACATCGAAGGAGAAGTGTGGGGAAGAAGGGGTGAAGGTGTACATTGGAGAACAATAGATGTAGGATGGACGAGAGAGGGTTCAGCGTTTCCATTTTTGGGAATCATCTTTTTCCTGCCTGGAGTGACCAGGCCTCTTCTCCGTCTTTGTACGGCTTCGACAAGAGATGGCCACCAAACGGGAAAAGTTTTCGACATGGCGAGAGGAGATTCCAGTAAAACGATACGCTTTTTGCCGGCCTCGGCTGTCTCAGCATTGATGATGCGGGAGAAGAAGGCAATCCATTCTTCGTTCGCTCTCCCGGCGACAAAGTCTTCCTCTTGCTGGCCCATGTGACCCATCTGGGGAATAGGCAGACCTCCACCGCCGAGGACAGCCACGGGCATACTGGTAAAACCAAGGCCCATACTTTCTTCCTGATCTTCAGCTTCTCGAGACTCTTTGCGGAGATTAGGAAAAGGGGATGGGGCAGCCTGGTATAGGGGATTGAGCGACTGAGAAAGAGCGGGCGGTCCAACTGGCGGACGATTAGCAACTATCCTAAAATAAAAGCCACAGAAGAAGAAAAAAAAGCTACTTACAGACACCCAAGGGGGCCGCCATGCCATCCAATGCTAAGCCCATGACCAAATCTAGTCTCACGACGTCTGCCTCCATCTCGTTTGCCAGAGTTTGCACCGCCTCTTTCACGTAGATGTCTCCGCCTTCGAACGGTGAAGCGAGAGCAATGACATTCTCCGGCGCAGGCTCACTGTCTTCTTCTTCTCTAGACGGATCAGTCTGGGCCCGGCCATGGGCGCCAGGGGGAAAGGAGATCACATGGGTGAACGGCGAGGACACTGGATCTGTGGCGAGGTGCTGATTCCGCGGGAGGAAGGCGGTGGAGAGATGGGTGAGGACAGGCTGCAAGTCTTGCGGAAAGGCACCTGCAGGTGTGGAAGGGGGGATGACCTCGGTGGCATACGCCAGGAGATCCCTCCCTGTTGATGGTGCATGGTGGGGTTCCTGTTCTAGCGGGGCGGGGGCGTCATCGGGGGGGAGTGGCGGCTGCTCTGGGGCGTTGTGCGGCGGCTCTGAAGGGCTGGAAGCGGCGGCAAATGTCCTCCGGGGGGTCGGCGAGCGGGGGAAGGAGATGGCCGAGGTTGTCTGGAGTGTGCGTGCCGGGGCGGGGGAGAGGGAGAGCAGGCGGCGGGGGGCAAGCAGTCGCTGGCGGAGGGGGTGGGCTGAGATACGCCGCATGGGGGAGATGGAGCGCACGAGAGTGAGTAGCAACGGTGGAATCAGATGGACGATATTTCGCAATCGATTACAAGTCACCCCTGGATCGGGACACCCCCACCCAAAGGAGCCGACACGCGACTGCGCGTCAATTCACTCGCATCTCCCGCCTCTCTCCATACCATCGCAACCCCACCCACCATGGTCTGGAGAACAATGCTCATCACAGTGTCTACCAGCTTCTTGCTGGGTCCGTGACATCTCCGCAGACGTTTCTTACCCCCAGCTAACTCTTGTTCGCAGGGACAACATTTACCCACTGGATTGCCGATCACAACGTTCTCTGGAGATCTCCCGTCACTACCGAGGCCATTAGTCGCTCGATCAAATACTACTCCCTGCTCGCATCAGCTCCAAATGGACTAGGATGGGTGTATATAGCCGTCGGGCTTGTTTTGCTGCTGAGCGCTGGCGGCCGGTCCATCAAGGGGTACCGGGGAAGCAGCGGGGAAGTGCTGTTCGACGGTGGAAGTCTTGGTAAGTTTTCCCTCCCCAGAGAATCGCGCTCATATCTAGTGCTTGTGGCGTCCATCACCTATTACCAACTGAGCGAGGTTTACCCCGGTGAGTGTGGAACTACAGACCGCATATGCTCGTACACGCCTAACAGCTACTCTCAAAGCCATCACCATGATTCCGAGCCACTTGCCGCCTAACCTAGTTGACCACCCTCTATACCCTGCCTTGACCACGGCCGTGCGCGACCTTGCTACCAGCAACATTATGACGGCACTCATGCTCACCGGACTCATCCTGCTCCAGGTAGGTCGTTTTCACCCTTCCCAGTAGGTGCTGCAGTACGCTTACCCCAAGTCGTACAAGGCTGGGAGATACTACGCCAAGCGTCCGACTTTTCCCCCTGACACCACCGATGAATCCTCCGTTTCTACTCCTGCTAGTGCCTCGGCTCCCTCGTCGCCCGAAACACACCCCATTCCTGTCTCTCAGCGATCCGCAACTCCTTTCCGGGAACTGACAGAAGACGAAGTGCTAGAATTGAACGCTAGCTAGAATCGAACGCTAGTGGCGGGGAGGAGTCCGCAACCAAAACAACAAATTAGATGGATCCATGTCAGGTTTTCTGTAGAGCAGGAGACTGCAAAGTCCCCATCTCTGACGGTGCCACGTTACTCAGGGGAGGTTATGTGTTATTGTTACTTTTCGATACGACTATTATCTGAATAATCAAAAAAAAATGCATAATGCAAACCATCGCGCGATAATGATACACACCCGCTTGAGGCAGACATACCACCAAAGACCGAACGTATAATATGATAGTTATTATTATTATTATTATAAGGCAAGTACACCCTTGGTACTAGGAACATCATCGCCGCCGGTTCTGCTGATCGCCATTCGAATAGCCAAAGCAAGCGCCTTGAAGGCAGACTCGGCGCTAATATCCCAGACATTAGCAGGCTATCAATTTTTTTCTTCTTTTCGATGAAATTAGGTGACTCACATATGATGGTTGTTCTCTCCTCGGATCGAGTCAATGTGAAGGGTTACACCGGCGGCAAAGGCAAACGATTGAAGAAGGTGAGAGACCATTTCCGTTGATACTATCGCATTAGTCAGCCAAGAACCCCTTTGGTGGCCTAGTTTAACCACATACAATCTCCGACCTTCTCCCGAGTGAAGGGAAGGTGGCACATAAAGTACGGCCGAGAAGAAATGTCAATCACAGCCCTTGAAAGTGACTGCAGATACGTCGGTGAGCAACAAGAGCAACTAAAGCTTAAACCAGCAGCGTCCTCACCTCATCAAGGGGAGCGTAAGCATATCCATATCGCTTGATACCCTTCCTCTCTCCAAGAGCCTTCTTGAAAGCTTCGCCAAGAGCCAAAGCACAGTCTTCGGCCGTGTGGTGGTCATCAATGTGAAGGTCGCCCTTGCATTGCAGTTGGAGAGACATGCCACCGTGCTTTGCGAGCGCTGTGAACATCTTGATCCATTTCTCTATTAGCTTGCACATCCAAATAATGTAAAAAAAAAAATGCGTGGAGCACATACATGGTCAAGGAACCCGATACCAGTGCTGACATTGATCTTCTGCTCCGTAACACCGGGAATGTGGTCGAGGTCGATAGTGCAAGAGATGTGAGTCTCGCTGGTGGTCCTCTCGACAGAAGCAACGCGTTCAGACATGTTTAGACGGGATGTTCTGATGGTTTGTAAAAAAAAAAAAAATTGTTTATAAGTGCAGAATGCGATGAATGGATAATGCAAGAGAGCTGAGTGGCCGAGTCGAGTGTTATCGAGATGGGCGAGGCGGTAAAAAAAAAAGATCAAATCAATTCAGGGACATCCACGTGGATACAGCGTGGCATTTGGCGGTCCATCCCACTGCGTTTCAACCATCATCGCGTTAATAAACACGTCAACTTTCGCCACTATCGCGTTTGTTGTTGTTGTTGTTGTTAATCAAGTCAAAAGTTCCTTTTCGTCTGCAATAGCATACTATAATATAATCGACGAGCGCCGTCCCCCGGAACCTCAGAAGCATATCAGCCATCGCCTGATTTTTCGCTTCTCTACCTTTAACTACCCCGTCATCTTCCCATCCATCCCATACCATCATCCGTCTTCTTTCTTCCCGTTCCCGTCACCCGCCATGTCATCGACATTACCCCGCCCTTCAGTCACCATATCAACTCCAAACAACCCCCCTTCAAGCGACACCATAGTGGCATCCTCCCCCTTGGCTGCGGTTGCCCCGGGTAGGAGATCGCAATTTCATTCGGGTGAGGGCCTAAGCCCAATGAAAAGGCGCAAGATCTCTCCAGAGATGTTTGAGCCGGCTGGCCAAACACAGAGTCCATTTACCGGACACCCTCGTAACCAACAGCCGCCCCCACAAGCTCCTTATATACCAATTGCAGCTCTCCTTTATCACTCTGCCCAAGTCGCCCATCAAACATCTCATGTCCACCTTCAGCAGGCATTTGTACCCACCCAGATATCAACTGATCGTACATCAGGGTCCTCCATCATCAAGCTTTACTCTTATTCTTCGACCTCGCAAAGCTCGCAGTCAAATCGCTTTAGCCATGACCCTCACGCCTTTGCCAAAGCTCTCGGTCTTCAACTCTATGCACTTGATTTGCTTCGGGCGGGGTTGGACATTAATAGTCTTTCCGATAAAGAAAAGGTGGCGTTCAGCCTCGAGTTTGGTGTTGTAGGCATGAAAGTGTACATGGCGCAGCAAATCTTGCAAAGTAAAAGTAAAGGAAAAGAAAAGATTGAAGGAGTTCAGGTGGACTGTCAGCGATTGATGGATGACATGCAGAATATCGTGGGGCAAGCTGTATGTATGCGCCCGGTCAGTTCGTTGCGCTGACGGGTCACATAGTTCTTCGTGGCTCAGCGGCAGTCATCGTTGACACCTATGAGGCTTGAATTAGAGCTTGTCAACGCTCGGCTAGCATTCATGCAGGGAAAGTTCAATTTGGGGAAAAAATTGGTGCAGACAGCTTTGGCGGCAAGCAGGTGAGCTTGCTCCATCGTGTCTTGCTGCATTCGCTTATACTCTCAGGGATAATGCCGTGCACCGGTATTCGCTGTGTCTTTTATACTTGGAGTACGTTGAGAGCACAGGGCCAGCAAATTTCCTGGGTATCGCAACTGAATTCCTCGTGCGTGTTTCTTCTTTATGTGATCCATCACTACATGACAACGGTCTCGCTGACAGGTACACAAGAATGAAGCTCGCAAAAATAACCATCAGATGATTGTCCAGCTTGCTTTGCTCATCAAGGCTCGCATAACCTTTGTCCACCGACGATGGGAACTCGTTCCTACCGCCCTCGCGGAATTTGCCTCGTCTATTGGTTGGTCGGACAGTAACCCGCCTGCAGAATTGCTTTCAGGTCAGAAGGAGGAACGAACCTGGCTTGCTTGCTTGAATATTCATTATCTGATACTCAGAGCGCTATGGGAAGGTAGGATAGGGAACGACAACGTGGCAAAGGAAATCATGAAACGAGCGTATGCGTTGATGGACGAGACTGCCGACAAAAAGGTGTTTAATGAATTGCGGGCTAATGGGGGCGTCATCACAGTATGTTTCAATGGGATTGGAAGACTGGAAATTGATCATGTCTCGCAGCTGCATATACCAAATAGCCGTCCTCTTCAAGTACAAACAACACCTCCCAATATCCTTTATATGCTTACCTATCTGACGACCGTCGTCGGGCGAAGAGATTTCACTGGCTCCAATACGACATGTAAGAGTATTGTACACCCGAGGGTTTTGAGAGAGACAGAGGGTATTGCGAGAACAGAAGACATGTGGGACAGTGGGTGTGAGTATCAATTTCCTCAGACGAGCAGGAATAAATCTGATTGAGTACGTAGTCTCGAGCCCCCATGGTCTGGCACAAGCCATGGCCTTGAGGAAACAAGTATTGAGCATCAAAGGAGAGGTCATGATAGAGCAAGCTACAGCTATGATATACCGCAGCTGCTTTGCAGAAGGACGTCAAGTAAGTTCTTCGATCATCTTGAAAAAAAGGTGTAAGACTAAGCATTTGCAACGTTAAAAACAGTTGTTATATGAGACTGTAGAGCAGCTTCATGATCACAATCTTTTTCATCCACTATCTCCCCATCTGTGCCTCACCTTTGCCCAGCATGCCCATCATCTCGGGCTCACCTCCTCTGCCATACGGTATTACAAAGCTTGTAAAGATCTCATCAATTCCGGAAGCGAGCTCAGCTTGATCGCGCAAGTTGGTTTGCTGGCAGTACAGAATAAACTTGAGGGCTTGGAGAAGAGTGTGGAGGGGCAAGACGAGGTAAATGCGTTGGCAGAAAAATGTAAGGGAAGTAGTAGCGCAATGTTCAGTGCCGCTGGATATTTTCTTGCAAGTTTGACGGATGATAACCGTGTAAACTCAAAGTGAGTCTCCATCTTTTCACTCCATGCAAAACGTTCGCTTATCTTTTTTTTTTTTTGAATTTCACAGGAAAAAGCTATCTACCGCGTACGAAATCAGTCAAAGGTCAAATAATAACATTCTGCGCCTTCTCATTTTTGCTTTTACGACAAGTACACACCATTACGGAGGACGTGAGCGTATGCTTAGGCAGTTGGAGACTGGAAGAGATATATCAAAGATGCTTGGCGGGAAGGACAGGGATGATGGGGTCGGGCAGGTCGTGTTGGGCATGTGGTTTGCGAGAAGGCTCAAGGGTAAGTGTCCAGGACTTTGGATCGATGCCCTCAGCCGCTGATACGTCGACTAGAATTCTACAGGCAAGAAGGTTACCAGACAGGCGTACAGATAGCAAAGGAAAGCGAAAAGTTACACTTTGCTCGCCTCAACGATCTCATGCGAGAGGCAGAAAAGGTCGCAAAGGGGTTGTAGAGTTGAAAGTGTTTGTGATGGACATCTTGGGCTTTTTGAGAGACACATTATCTTGTATCCGTTAGTAGCAATGATTAATCTAGCATGGCATGTCGTAATCTACACCTATCCGTCTCTTCTCGCGGATCCTCAACTCATAACCTGCCAATCTACGCTACCCTGCAGATCACTTCCCCTCCAAGTCCCGCCCTAAACGCCTCCCATCCCTCCATATACCTCTCTGCATTTGTCCTCCCGTCTCTCCTATCTTCCGGTGTCTTGACTATGAGAATCTCTCCGATCCCTACCCCGGGAACATTCCTTGCCCTCTTTCCAACCAATAACCTCCCCAGCTCCTCCTTGCTGACGACCACCCTAAAGCTGGGCTTCGAAACGAGGTTCATCCTTCTCAACACCGGTTGCCCGTCACGGTGTTTCAGTCCTATCCAGAGCTTCTTTGCGGGAATAGGGAGTGTGTTGAATGACGCTGGATCTGGGCCCGCTGGGGAGCCAAGGGAAATGTTTGATACAAGACCCGAGCGAAGAAGAATGTTGGAGATTGCAAGAGCAGAGTTTGTGTAAGGGATGCAGGCTCTGGGATGGAAGCTGCGAGATGTGTTTTGGAGGTGGGCGCAGAGATTTGCAGGGAGTGATCCTAGACGGGACATTGTGGGGTGTGCGGATCCGTGTTGGTTCTTCGTTGGCAAAAAGGCAGACGTGTGGTATTCCACTTGCAACCAACTTGCTTTCGACGTTTGCGGAAAATCCAGGAGGAAGAACAGAAGACAAGGTGTCAGACACGTGGTGTTACGTAAAATAAACTTGCCACACTGATTATAGGCCCCAGGCACCACTTGAAACCCCGAAAAGCCGTAAGGAGACATCCCAGAAATTCCCTCTTAACGGATCATTTCATTCCATATTCAAAAATGTCTCTTCTTTCTTTCTCGAACATCGCTGGCCCATCCAGATTACCTCTCCAGGTCACTGTCACAGCATGTCATAGATCTGTTGCTGCTCGCTTCTACGCCACGGAAGCTCAGGAGCCTCAAGAACCGCTGGCGGCAGAGCAGTCTGAGCAATCTGAGCAGCCGGCCCCTGTTGATGAACTCTCTGCGCTCACTCTTGACCCGTCAACGCCGGCGACCAAGTCGGGCTTGGAAAAAAGAGGAGGCAAGGTTTTCTACAGAGATTGGTTGAGGTATGAGGGGGAGCAGTTCAGGGTTCCGCAAAAGGGCCAGAAGGCCAAGTGGCTCGGAGGCAATGTTGTGCGTAGCTTTTTGGTTGTCGCACAGGAATCACACTGATTGGTACCGCAGCCTTACCCCAGCAACCCTTCTTTCAGACCTCCTCCACCACTCTCAAATCATATCCAAGATCAAGTCTTCGCCGATCTTCAGCGGGGACAGTCTGTCGCCGAACTCTCTGTTAAGTACAACATCAGCAAAGCTCGAGTGGAAGCAATCCGGAAACTGAAAGAGATTGAGACTGAATATAAGCGAAGAGTGAGTGTTCGTTCTTTTTTATTTCTGCCCCACAACACTTTACTCGGATGAAAAAACCTATGACATAACCTTCGTTCTGAAGACCCAAACATATGGTTACTCTTTTTTCTTCACTTTCTGAAAACACAAATCTCCTGTCTTGTAATGCAACCTCGTTAAAGAATTGCTGCTGACTTCATTGCTTTTCTGCTTTTGCTTTGCACACGATAGGTAAGTTAACATCTGATTTTTGAAGCCATCTTTCTACAGATGATTTATTACGATTAGTCTTTAAGACACCTACATGGTTCCAACTTGCTTTATTTTGCTGATACTTTTGATTACCCACTATTATTGTCGTGCCACCAATCAAAATGATGCTGACAGATGTATAGTCACTCCCTCTACAAACAGCTTTCCTGGAAGGCATGGAGCCTCTTTTGGGCGTCGGTACACCAATCAACCCTCGAACAAAACAGCATGATCCTGCCCTCGCTCGAGAACTCGATCTGGCTCACGAGGCTCATCCCTCCACCGCGGCTGAACGTTTGGAGGAGCAGCGATTTGACGCTGGGATCGGCGAAGAGGGTGCATTCGGTCAACGTACTCGCGAATCAACCAAGCCTAGTATCGAGAGGACGGTCTGGGAGTTTATGGATGAGGAAAGTGCGTTGTTAGAGAAGGAAACTCAGGGGCAGAAGACGCGAGAGAAGAGGCAAAGGAGAAAGGAGAGGGAGGCTAGGGCATGAGATGCTGAGCAAACATAGTCACTGTATGAAGCATGAATTTATGATTTGATATGATCTACATGTGCAACAGATCCGCAGATCGCAGTGATTGTACCATCTTGTCGCAGTATTTCCCTTAAATGTAACGAAATCTGTTGTTCTAAGTAGATTTAATCTTTTTTCATATATTTTCAGTTTGCATGTACTATACAATGTTACATTTCTCTATACTCTACCATACCAGACAATAGCACAACAGAATTCCAATGGTCGCCACATATCAGCCACTCCCATCCTCAGAAAATACATATCCTCCTCCCCATAGCGAACCACCGCGTCAATCCCTCCGCACATTACTACATTGGCCTTCTTCGAACCCACTTCCTGGTCCTCCATACCCTTTACGCCCCACCAAATCCCGCCCTACACCTAATCACATTATAAAATACGCATTGGCATTAGCGGGCGGACTGATAATAATCCATTATGTCGTCGTAGGCGCGTTTCCCGACTCGAAATACACCATCACATTCCGGGAGAAGTTTACGGGATACAAAGCCTGGGAAGCCGATGAAGCCTACAAGGCAGCAACAGCCTCTGCCGAAAATGTACTGTCCCATCTTAATCCATCAGCTGGCCAGCCCGGTACGTTCTTTCGAGACAGTTTTCCCATCAGATCGATGTTGGCCTTTTGGGAGCTGGCCGAGAAAGAGGTAGCTGCCAAAGGACTGGATACATGTAATGATCAACTCGGACGGGGACTTGTGGAAGGATACCATTCTTCCGAGCTTGCTTATTGCGTACCTCCGGGAGAAGGAGATGTCTTTGAGGCTTTGGACACTTTAAACATGTCTGCCAATTGGGACGTGGCATCTGGAGAACAAGTACCAGCCACGAGAATCAGCTGTACCCCGGTGCAAGATAACGATTTCACCAAGTGGTGGCCGTATCCTGCAGCACCTTGTGTCTCTACCAATCTACGCACCATCCCAGATGAATCCCGAAAATACCGAGCTGTCGGATGCAAAATCACCGACAAGGGCGTCAAGCTCAATGTTGATATGGGTCGGGAAAAGTTCTTAGGGGCTCAAATGGAATCAGTGGATATGGAGGATGAGAGAGCTATATGTAAAGAAAGAATAGAGAGGACTACTGTGCTTATTGGAAGGCAAGATCAATGGAATCCGTACGTTGCATGGCCTGACAACAGGACCGCCATTGGAGATGTTTGGCTGACTTTACGACATAGCTTTCACGTTGCGGAAGACTTGATTACGACACTGGTGACCTTGTTTATTGCCGCTCGTACTGCTCCTGCCCTTGTGAATAGCCGTGTGCAACTTGTTTTCACAGAGGGATACAGTATGGATGGCAATCATTTCACTCCACTATGGGATCGTGTTGGAGCATGGGCACCGAGAAGGTTGAGTTTGGATCCCTGGCAAGAAGGAGAATGCTGTGAGTGATTGTTCCTACGTCTGCTTGACCTTTGTCGCAAGAACTAGCTGCTGACTTGGTGATTAGTGACAAACGCTATACATAGTGTAGGGGCGGGAGCGTCTTTATTGTCTGCAATGGGCGTTGGAAAGAGGTGTGTATGCTGCTTACAGGCTTCATCCATAGCTAAACTTGCGTATTACTGTAGTTATTCGTGTGCGTCAACTATAACCTGGGCGGCCTCCCACTATTACCGTCACTTATTTGGTCTTCTTCCGCTGTCAATTTCATCAGCGAGTACGCTCTCGCAAGCTCGTCGACCCATCAATGTCCTTTGGCTATCCCGTGCCAAACTTGATCATTATGCCAAAGAACATAATGACTGGTCATCCTGGAGAGACGTCAGGCATATCGAGAACGAAAAGGAACTTGTGACCCGTCTCAAGGACGGCTTGCGAACGATGTGTGAGCAACCTTCTTCTGTGTTTGGGACGCCTGGATGCATTTTTGAGGACGCAAGAGATACTCCCGAGTCGTGGATGTTGTCCACACCTGATAGCATCGAGTCGGACGGCTCACCTTTGCCAGTGCGTTTTGCGCAGATGGACCCTTCAGTGCAAACAATCGAGAATCAAGTAAGCATGGTGGGGCACGCAACAGTTCTTGTCAGTTCTCATGGCGGAGCCCTGGGATTGTCATTATTCCTTCCTCCCGGCTCCTCAGCCATTGTTGAGCTCCAGGTTGATGGCGTAAAGGGAAATTACCATTTCCAACACATGGCTTATGAGATGGGCCATCAATACGAGGTATTGAATATTGAAAGAACAGTTGATGTGGATCAAGTATGGGAGTCGGCGCAGAGATGGGTGGAAAAAATTGCGGCCAAAGGCTCATGATACCAAGCACGATATATACATGGATTAGTAACGTAGTGATGTTAATTTAATTTACATAAGAGTACATTTTTGCTTTCATTTTGCATTTGGTCTAGTCGAATGGGATAGGTTTGATACCGGGTCGGTTGCCTAAAGTCGGAACGCCCTTTTGACTATTGGCATCTTGAGCGGCCGCGAATGCCGAAGGAACTGGGATGATCGTTAGACGACGAAGCGGATTGACATTTATTATGATCAGATAAAAAAAAAGAAACATACCTGGGATGCCACAACAATCCATGCTCCAACCTTTTTCTGATGGGTCATGTATATGACCATGCATATCTGTCGCCGGCTGACCCTCTTCTTCTTCTTCAAGAGCCTTTTTCAGCTCGGGATCCTCCTCTGGCGTTGGGAAAGGCAGTAAGCTGCCAAACAAGGCGTGCTGCATAACAGGTAGTTTTCCCAAGACTTCGGCAACAAACATCTTCTTCATCCCTTGATTAACCTTTTCCCACGTTTTGACAGCAGAAATATCGTCAAGCATGGGAGAATGCCAGCGTAACGATGCTGTTTTGATAGAGTTGATAAACTCTATGCACGAGAGATACATGTAATCTTTGGAAAATTCGCCGAGAATTTCTGGATCGTGAATGGCTTTTGGTCGAAGGTACTTGTGATCTAATGCAATGTTTAGGTTGCGGTGATTTAGTGTCAAACGTCATTACTTACTTCTGAGTTGCCCGCTACCCCACAGGAAAGGGAGAAAGTGGTAGTCATCCAGACCCCATACACCATGTGAGCCAGCTGGCTCAAGCCAATATGTAGATTGAAGATAGCGCATAACTTCAATATACCTCCAGAACACACCCAAGACAAGGAAAGGGTAGTCTTCTTTAGTAACTACCCCGAGCTTTGCAAGACATAAACTGAGGCGGTATGAGATATTTTTCTTCCTTTTTTTTGCCCAAATTGCAAGAAACGGATTATATGACTCACAGCCAAGAGAGAAAGTTGAGTTCCATACCGCTTCCATAGTCCACTCGTTGCTTGTTACCCCACGACTCCTTAAAGTAAACTTCTACCTCTTGGATAGCCTCCTTTGGCAAACCTGGTATACGCGTGTGTAGGTCTAGAGAGGCATCTCCTACTTTGTCGTAAAACGTTTTGAACGCAGGATTGCCGAAGCGGGACTGTTTGTTGTCCACTGGAGGCGTTGATTCGGCGATTTCGCGGACGGAATTGAGGATACTTATGAGAGGACGTGTTCGCTAGGGTCATTTTGATTTTAGCTTTTTTTTTTATAATATACGACTGAGGAAGGGGAGGGGGGCTAACCTCTGAACCCTGTCCAGCCTCTGTCAGCTTCTTGCCCACAATATCTTCGTTGAGCTCCTCAATGAAACCAAATATCTCGGAATGCGTTTTTGATCGTTGGAAAGCGGCGAGATGAGCTTTTGAGAGGATGTGTTTTGTAGGGATTGTATAGGATGCAGATGGCGAAGGTTTTGGGGTGGACATGGTGCTGTGGACTATATGCGATATAGCGATGTAAGTGATATTAGTAAGGACGACGTGAGATGTCCAAATATCATTCATTCATTCATGACGACCGCCGGTGGTGGCCGGTGGTACGTTGATGTCGCGGCCGGCCGTTGTAGTCAAGTCTAGTTGTTGTCTATCTATGGTTTCTTTCTCCTCATTATTGCTCAAAACCATACCCTTACTCACCATGTCCGTAGCTGCGTACACCGATGCCGTCATGTTATTCGTAGGTCCATCCTTTGCTGGTTAACATCTTTCACTAAATCACTCACGTTCGCCTTAAAGGGGGACTCGCTCACCCAAGCGTGGTCTGCTGGCTCTTTCGCGCAACGAATGTCCGAATTCTTTCTTAGGAGGGCAGATGTGATTAACAGGGGCTTTGGAGGTACGTCTGTTTGTATAATACAATGTTTCATGTCATAGCTAATCTCCTGCAGGCTACAATTCCGAGTGGTAGGTGATAGTGCGCCCCCCAACTGCTGATGATTGACCACTAACCGTGAACTACTGTACAGGGCTATTCCTGTCTTTGAACAGGTTTTTGCCACGAAAAAAGATCGAGAACAGGGCGGTATACAGCAGGTCAAGCTTATTACAATCTGGCTGGGTACCTTTACTCGTTTCGTGGGATGGGAAACATTATTACTGACGCTCGGTCTAGGTGCCAACGATGCATGTTTGTCCTCTTCACCGCAGCATGTCCCTCTTGACAAGTACAAGTCAAACGTCAAACACATTGTCAATCTTATTCGCGATCCCTCCTCGCCCTATCACTCTCCGGAAACCAAGATTGTGCTTATCAGCCCTCCGCCAATCATTGAAGCCGCATGGATCGAATCTAGGCTTGAAAAATGGAAGTCTTTCGGCTGCGAGGGACCTGAACCGGAGCAAAACAGGGACGCAAAGGTTACTAAGCAGTACGCGGAAGGATGCAAAGAGGTAGGAGCCGAGCTTGGGGTGCCCGTGGTAGATTTTTGGACGGCGATCGTAGAGGCGGCAGGAGGAGAGAAAGATGAGCAGCTCGCGCCTTATTTCTAGTGCGTTAGGAGTGCTCGAATATGACGCAACTGCTCGTGGCTGACTGGATTGGCATTGGCAGCGACGGTCTTCACTTGACTTCGGAAGGATATGCTGTTCTTTTCAAGGCCGTTAGCGGCCTGATTCTCGCTACGTATCCTGAACTGAACCCCGAGACGATGCCCATGAGGATGCCGCAGTAAGTAGAGTAGGTGGTGTTTTCGGAAGGTATACTGATCTTTCAATAACTGTTGCAGCTGGGCGGACGTTGATACAGAGAACCCGCGAGCTGCGTTTGAAAAGGTGAAGAAGGGGCGGCTGGCCGGGGAGCTGTAGACAGTAGAAGTAGACTTAGACGATGCAAGTGTGATTACGTAACTGTGTGTTGACTGGTATAAACATTAAATGTTGACTTGTTGTTTTGAGTGTCAACTGTGAGTGTGCGCGATGGAACGCCGGCCGCCTGCGACTGTCCCGATCCCCCAGCCCGTCCCCAAGGTGGCGTATGAGCCCCCCGTGTTCCAGACCTTCCAGGAGCGGCGGCGGGCGCGCGACATCGCCCTCCGCGCCAGCGCCAGCCACCCCCGCCTCCGGGACACCCTTCCCCGCCCGCCCCCGCCCCCCGCTGCACTCGCCATGATGGCCGCCCCGGATACCATACCCGGCCCTCCTCCCGTCCCCCCGCTGCGCTCCAGAAGCCCGCTCCCCTCCTCCCCCTCCCCTTCCCACGCCCCCTCCAACACCCACGACGGACAACCCTCTCGCCCTTTACCACCGCCACGAGTCCGCACTCCCCTCGCCGCCAACGCAAATCCACTTCCTGCCCCACCACCATCCGCCCAGTATTCGCCATTCACGCCTTCACAACCTCCTCAGCCATCAGCGCCCGTCCCAGCTGCCGTCGAAACTGACCTGGACAGGTCGGATACACTCACGTCTGTCAAGTCCCTCGATCGGACAAGCTTCAGCTCGCCCTCGTGTAAACGTCCTTTGCCGAAACCCCCGGGGGGCGTAAACCCGTCAAGGAGCCTGGACCGCGGTGTAGCTCCGTCCTTAGCTGTAGGGGAAGGCGTCGTTCGACGAGGTGCCGGGAGGAAACAGCCGTCGGTTGTGAATGAAGAGACTGAAGAGACGCTCATTGATCTGCCCAAAAGTGGCAATTCATCTGCTGGCTCACATCCGCCACAAGCTCTGCCTCGCCCATATTTGCCCCAGCAACCGGCAGCCATTGTTATGCCCGATAATACTTTTCAGAAAAACGTAGACCCATATACCCCAGCGAAATGTCCTCAACTCCCTGCTATAAATATTGGCGATTCCGACAGCCCCCCAGCGGTATCCATTGACGATGGAGGAAACAACGTGATGTATGGAGCGGCTCCAAAGTCGAAAGAGGTCTCTGCTCTTCCTGTCTCTCCGGGCATACAATTCACTGGTGCGCCCGTGATCGCCGTCTCATCTTTTGACACTGCCGACGATATGCTGCAGGGTGGCGAGATTAGCTTTTCAGTGCCGATGATCAACATCGAAAGCGACCCATGTGCTTCTACGAAACCTCTTCCGCTCATTGCTTCCGGTCCAAGTCGTGCCCCGAATCCACCTCGCCATCAGGCGCACATTCACCCAAATAGCGCCATTCTATGTGCTGGCTGCCAAACGCCGATTATCGGACGCATTGTCAATGCAATGAACCAAAGATGGCATCCTCATTGTTTCATGTGTGCAGAGTGTGGGGAGCTACTGGAGCATGTGAGCAGTTATGAATTTGAGGGAAAGGCTTATTGTCACTTGGATTATCACGATGTAAGTCGCGTGCTTGACTTTTTTTTCTTTTTTTTCTTTTTGGGTGTCCAACCACCACAATGAGACAGCAGCTCATCCTCGGAGAAATAGAAATTTGCCCATCACTGCCATCACTGCAAGACCCCAATCGTCGAACCTCGCTTCATCACCCTGGACGATGAAATCTTGGGACAGCGGTACTACCACGAGTTGCATTTTTTCTGCTCCGAATGCGGCGATCCTTTCTTGGACCCTTCCAAATCATCGGCTCCGGGAACAGAAAAGGGCAAACAAGGCGGCGGCTCTGATGGTCAGGAAGAAGATGGAGAGACAAACGAATTCGTGATTCATAAAGGTCACCCATACTGCGAACGATGTCATTTGAGGCTGCATAAGCCTAAATGCAAAGCTTGTACTCTACCGATACCGGACGTTGCAATAAGCGCAATGGGTGCGAAATGGCACAAGGAATGTTTCGTATGTTCGGTGCGTGTCCATTGTGTCTTTTTTTTTTTTTTCTTCTTCTTTTCCCTTCCCCCCCCCTTTTCCCTATCTGTGGATTCCTTTTTTTCCAACGCTAAATTAAACGCTCTTCTTCACAGCGTTGCCATAACGATTTTGCCAACAATATCTTTTTCCCCAGAAATGGGGCGGCCATCTGTACAATCTGTTACGAACAAGTTATGAGTTGAGGAGACGTTGTTCCAACGCTGCAGTTTTTTCCCATGACAGAGAGCTGTTTTCATGTATAGCTTGTAATGAGGGAGTTCATGATACAGAAGAACAAATTGTTCGCTGCATTCGACATGTATGTACTAATGGAAACAACAAAAAGGGCAAATGGGCCATGCGCATTTAAATATAACTCGTTTTTAACTTTTGTCTAAATAAATCAGAGCAGAACATTTTATAAATCTAGTAGTAAAAATAATGAAAATGTCGAAAATTCCTCATCACTGTGAACTCTTTTTGAATTCAGGTCATGGTGATATGTAGGGTTCTTCTCGGTACCACACCGAAGGAGATACTAGATCCAAGTCTCCACCATCGATATGTCCAGACGGACACGGGGGTTTGGATGTGTTACCGGACCAGAGCGCATTGCAGCCTGGTAAGTACTGCAGTAAGGCGTGCTCGCCAACTGCTTCGTTCACTATTGGCGTCTGCAGACGACAGCTGTATGTGATATCCATATTGATAGACTTGTTCAAAGCCGGGCAATTGGGCGGATCATCAGCGACTGCAATCGGTCAGCGGATGAGCGGATGAACGAAAAAAAAAAAAATGCATTTCCAGGTTAACCCTGCCAAACTTACTTGGGTCTTCGCTGGTCGCGTTGAGATATCGACAATCGTTCAATACCGCTTCAAGTGTTTCCGCTGCATATGATAAGGAATCAAAAAGGACATGGCTAGATCAAATGACACTCACGTTTCCAGCCATTCATAAAATCGGCATGAATACCGTACTGCGTATTGAGATTAGTTCCACAATGCCCACGTCACTGCAGAGATAACAGGACGTACACCAGAGGTATCACCATTGCTGAGTACCCATGTGATTTTATCATTCCCATTATAAGGGAAATCATAGACTGCGAACACTGTCTCAAATTGCACGGTGATGAACTTTTTCGGAAAGTCTTGAAATCCATGTTAGCTTCGGTCAAGTTTTTAGGGCGATGAGATGACCAGATGACTGCTCACTCACCGGGTGGACAATAGTAGCCATTGGTGTCGTCAGTGGGGTAAGCTAGAGTTGAGTCAATCAGTCTTGGGTCTATTGAAAATATCTGCCGGCTGACAAAGACGCACCGACATGTGTTGAATAATCACCGTCCTCGGCATAAACCCCATCCCAGCAACTAGGACTAGAAACAGCATATCATCAGCGAATTTACAGCAATACACAATGAGAACAACAACTTACAACTGGATAGCCTGAACCAAGCCCCCAGAGCACGGGCTTTTAGGGAAACCATAGCTACGGAGATCATTACCACCCCCACGGTAACACTGAAACCATTTGGAAGTATGCGTTCTGGCTATTCATTAGCTGACTATTCTCCAAAGTTCGCCACCACAAACAAATTAGCTCACGGGTCTGAAGTATTGATTGCCCGACGGTATGGATTACCAGCAATAATGTTGTAGTTGTCTGGGAACGGATAGATGGGTACGCCAGTAGGTGCCTTCTGAAAGTAATACAATGAAGTTCTATCCAACCGTACAGACGCCAATGAGCCATTGGGGTAACGGTAATACAAGCCAGCCACCCAATATGCCGACAGATCATCCTGAACGACAGTGGTTGTGCAGTTTGCGAGTTTTTGCATCTCAGTTGCCGAAGTGAGGTTTTGTGTAAAATAGGACGACCCATGGACGCGGTGGACATGAGCACCAATGCTGCCAGGGAAAACAACGGGGTCAAGCCTCGTGACTACAATGGATCGATTGGTAGTCATGACAAAGTGATCGGTAGAATTTTTCCCGAAAACGGCAATGTCTCCAGGTTGCCCAATGTCAACGCCACCCTCGGCAATTGATAATGGATGTCCACCGTGGTAAGACTTGCCAGGAGATGAGGTTGTGGTTGCGTCAGAAGACGAGTTGTTCTTGGGTATAACAGATGCGCAAACAGCAACAATAACGACAATGGCAAGAATGGTGAGAGCGATAAGTCCCCAGAACCAAAGCCGACCTCTTCTTGTTGAAGGATAGCAGCCTCTTTTTTTCCCAGGAGGTGGCTGAGACGCGTTCTTCTTCTCATCCATCAAGCCGGGAGGTGGTGGCGGAGGCGGCAAAGAAGATTGGGCAGCGGTGTTATGGACGGTAGTGTAGATTGCGGGGGGGGCAGCAATATCAGCAACAGGTCGAGGCGGTACAGGAGGAGGAGGAGACATTGAATGACGCTGAAGTGGTTGTCCGTGCAGGTCGTTATCGCGCATGGCAGGAACTGGCTTTCTATGGACACCTGGAGGGGGGCGAGGGGGAAGCGGGGGAGGGGCGAAGGACCATTGCGAATTATTTGCCGACTCGACGGGCTGTAATGATGTGCCAGCCGATGTTTCTGGAAAGGGAGAGGGTGACTGTGAAGACATCCTCGTTGATGGCCCTGACTGGCGGTTGGTGGTGATCTCGTGGTCGAAGGAATGTCTTTTTGAGTATGTAATGGTGTATAGAAAGGACAGTATACGGACGCACACGAACCAGAGGAACGGAGCTGTGGTCTGATGTGAAGGGAATAGAGAATGGAGGGAGGGGAATTTCGGGTAGACAAGGAAAATAAAACCTTTTTGGCTCAGATCATTATCCTGGCCAAGACACGCGTGATGTGATTTCTTTTTTCCCTTTATCGCCTCGGCGCCGACGCCTTTTGCGCTTGTTCCTCGGCCCGCTGAGTGCCTTGAACCGATTAGAATCACCTCTTTCTCTCTTCAATCACCTCTTCTATGCTCCCTACCAATGATGGAGGTCCTTATTGATCACAAATCGACGAGGTCCATGGCCGATATGACTGTCTATACACAGCTGCATGCCGATCGCCCGGCTGATCAGCATTTAAGGGCTTGCCTTTTAGAAAACAAACTATGATGTGCCTGCCGATCACAAATACATCATCGCCCCATATTGCATGGCCACGCATGACACTGCACCAACGCAGTAGCCTGCATGATACATCCCACCTTGTCCCTTCTTGTCCCTTGTCATCCATCACTTGTGTCCATAGGCATGGAGCCAAAGGCAGTCAAGGGGTTCAGAAACGGTGCAAATGCATTACTTCTACTGGTCACTGGTTAATCCTGCGTCGTTGGTACAAATCTTTCTGACTTTTTTGTCCGTCACGGTAGTAAGCTGATTCATTTTCATTGTGTCTTTAATACTCATCCGAAAAAAATCACTCAGCGAAAAGGTGACAGTTAAGAAGTCGATCTCCCGCTCACCTTTCTACCTACTTCTCAAAGGATTCAAGACAGAAATACCATCAGACCAATCGGAAGAACCCCAAGTACCCAAATAACACATGTTGGAAGAAGGTACAAGGGACAAAGAAATTTATCAGGCAAACAAGTCATTGATCTTTTTGCTTTGATCAAAGGACGTCGATCTCCCTCATTTTATTACGCCGAGCAGGGGAACTGAAGTGAAAGGCAATTACAGTTGTTTGCAAAATATGCAAACGATCACAATAGTTTCTGGCATACGTCAGCTTTTAAATCTTGGGACAGACGCAACCTGACAGGAGAAACTGAAGGACGACAAACAAGATCAAAAACCAGAGTATTAAGGGATAATGTGGGTAAAGAGCCTTTGGACAAGAATGAGGCTATTATAACATCAGAAGGACACCTTGACTTTATTGCTTTCAATCTCCCATTGCTTAAATTGCTTGTTGGTCACTATCAACAGCTTCGCTGTCCACAAGTCGCTAAAATACTACTCTTCACCATGACTCTCTCCAATATGATACTCGGACTCGTTGCTTTGGTGCCCATATTAGCCCTATCGCTTCCTTTCAGCCTCGATTCCTATCTTCATTCACTCAATCTATCTGCAAGCTCTTTGAACATTTCCCGCACACTATCTCAAAGCTGCTCGGTAAGCAATATACCTGTGCCTGTCGGTGATCAAACGACGCTCTCCATCTCGGATGACGAAGTGAGTTCTATGATTACTGCTGGTCGCGGAATACAGAATTATACTTGTATTTCCGGCGCGTACGTCTCTACTGGTGCACTAGCAAAGTAGGTCATTTCGGATATGAACGAAAAATTAGGAGGTCCTCATTCATATGTTCTCAGCCTTTTCGACGTGACTTGCCTTTATGCTTTAACGGCTGGCAAGATCGACCCTTCCATCATCAGCTCAATCTTACCTAAGATGGCATTTGTTGCTCTCGAATACCCCAACACAGATGATCTCCCTGTAGCTATCCACCATCTTTTTGTGTAAGTCCATACCGTGTTTCTTTTATGGGAATGCCAAGATAATGACTTTATTGCGTCTTAAGTGATACGCCCGGTTCAACTTCTGAAGGAAGCATTTCTCCTGAATTCGTAACCGACACAGATAGGGTTTTGGTAAGCAAAACGGCAACTCTGGATGACCCCTACAACCCTGCTATCAATGTCCCTTGGCTCAAACTTGTTGGTGTTGAAGGTCAGGGAACGTATGCTAAGAGTGTTTTCCGAATCAACACGTTTCAAGGACAACCTCCATCTTTGGTGAGTATTTAATTCAGAGCACTGTTACATTAGATTAACCCCGGTTTGACTTAGTGCACAACTGAAAATGAGAAAATAAGTGTCCAGTATGCTTCCATGTACTGGTTCACCAAATAATGAAGGAGCTATGGATTTGATAACGTTGAATCCGTCTGCGATGTACTAGATTGTGTACCTTCCCGAGAAATTTACAAGACGCATAAGATACATTAAAAGTATCAAGTACACTGTCACATGTTATGGCGCTCCAGAGTCCAATAGGTCCCATCCTTCACTTAAAATATCATCTCCGGCTTCAGTATCCCCTTTCAAGTCCCATTGGAGTTCCTCCGCCCTGAGTATGGTTGACACGAGCTTTGAAACATCTAACCCGAAACCCAGATGCTTCAGGGTACGAGCTCCACCTGGGTCATGGGATCTGTGTCCCAACGTGGGCGATTGAGTGATGGCATGGATAAGCCGGAGAACAGATGCGGGTGAAATCAGAGCGTTCTCCGTCACAGAAGATTCAACTGAAACAGAGTGGCCCTGCGCAACTTTGGATTCTTCATCGAATAGAACGCCAGCATCATCATCGTCATCTACGTCACCTCGAATCCCAATACCAGGAACATCTTGAGACCATGCAAGGTAGGCGATAGAGAACGAAAGAAGAGCGAAAGAAACAAGGAATTGTTTGTGCTTGCTTGTCGATTTTGCTATGATTGAACATATGGAAGGCTGCGACGATAGATTGCTGATCGCGGATGTACTTTGAGGCTTGATTTTGCTTGATACTGAGGCTGTGCTCGACATCCAAAGGACGTGTTTCTCTCTCCATTTTGTTGTAGAAACGAACGGAAGATTGGCTTTCATGAGTGGCCGCCCCACGTGTGGGTGGTAGAATGGCGGCGGAGGCATCGGGACAAACGGTAAAGAAATGGATAAGTAGGTTGTAATGAGAGATACAAGATGTATCACATGAGAAAGAGCAGCGTTGATACTGGAGGATGGGTATACTGGCCTCCAATCAGTGAAGGACCAAAGTACCATTACTCACCTCGAAAAATTTCCGGATCTGGAAGCGGGATACCTGCGATCTCCCAATCTCCCGAAGATCGTTGTCTAACTCCAAAGACATTCACAGCTTCTCTTACTAAAACGCGTCTAGCATGGATAATTCGAGAGGTGATGACTTGTTGTTGAGAGTGTACTTGCTTGATCGAGGCCCGTAGGCTCGAGGCGGGCGATGGCTTTGACTTCAGCATCGATAGCGATTCCCGACGATCCCGAATATTATTCTCAGCAATCCGCTTTCGGCCTCCAGATAATCAACGTCAAGGTGTTGTTAAAAGGCAGATAAGGAGCTCACATGCAGAGATAGCGGCCTGGCGTTGGGCAATGTCCATTTTTATCTGATGACATCGTGCTTCACTAGATGCAACATCAGACCTCAGCTCCCTCCAAGCATTAAGCCCACGGTCAGCTTTGTGCTTTGTCTCATTCTCGGTCCCGGTTAGAAGCTTTTGCGAGTGCTGTCTGATGGTCGATAATCGAGCTTGCAGGTTTTGCAAAAGCTCTTTATGTAGAGTGATACTAACATATCAGTGCTGCCCCTTGAAAGGTATTCACGCACCCTTGTCGCAGACAGGCCGGGCAATATAAGGCTTTCTGATTGACCTGACAGCAATGGCAGTTGATTGGGGAGGTGTCCTGCATTTTGGAGAGCTGAATAAGGAGTTCAGGATAGTTCTTCCATGATGGAGGTGTGGCCCGATAGTATAAGTGGTGATTATACCGAAACAAGTCGCACCCAAGATTGTTCGTGGTTCCACGCTACCCTATCACTACTACTATACTCACTTGACTAATAGTCATTCGTTGTTCACCTTCCGACAGCAACCAAAGGGACGTCACTTTACGTAATAAGCCTTTAGCTTGGCGGGGGACAAAATCAAAACCCGCACGAATAAATTATATAAACGAATAACAAATTACGTTAGCTACTTTGTTTATCTCATTCTTCTTTGCTTTTGTCTGATCATCCCTTCGTGGTTCTCGCACCCCTTTATTCCCTTTTCGGACAACAGTTTTCACCCTTACGTTGTCCTCCCTACCTAAACGAAGTTTAATCAAGCAGCTTATCATTCGATTTTCAGCAGCGATGCTTGGTGGTGGCAGTTTCGATGCGGGCTATGTCATGCGACACCCAGTCTTTCTTGTTACGTTCGTCATTGCTGTTCCATCATGGATTATCGCTTTTGCTGGTCAATGTGCCGCAGAAGCTAAGTACTGTAAGTCTTTATTTATTCTGCTGTCTTCATCTGACTTTTAGCTTAAGCATCGAGTAATGGTCGTGCTCCTGTCGCTGGTTCTCTGTGGTTCAACATTTGGCTTCAACTGTGAGTGGATACACCCATGTGCCTATGATACACTGATTACTTACTGATATATGTATTTGATCCCAATTAAGCCTGATTATTATACAGCTATTGTACGTCCAGATGTAGTAAGCAGCATGCTTACTATCAGTCTGGCCGTTTCGTCGGATGATGTTGCTTTGCATCGTTTCCAGCTCTCAATTTTTTTGGCGATTGCAACCGCTTTAGCTGTTGGCGGTGTACAATTCATATTCGGGACGCCTGGTGCGTACGTAGCCACCGGCGTCGGATGGCTGCTTTTGACAATGGTCAATGTGAGTTTCAGACAGTGGGATCATTCGACCGCTACTAATTTTTGTAAGCTCGTCTGGATTGTTTACTTGACATCTGAAGAAGACACATTTTTTTACAACATGCTCAATTCTGGAGGTAATGGCGGTCTTTCCAATCACAGTAGGCGGATTGGCACTGCCGTTCAGCGACGAGACTCGACTCCTGGATATGGTGGAGGGGAAATGGGTCTCGGGAATAGCATAGGTGGAATGCCCCGGGGTATATCGTCTAACACAATGAACAGTGGTGGATATGGAGGTGGCTATGCTCCCGCGGCCATGGAAGGGACTCCTCAGAAGTTGACCTCTGCGCGAGAGGAATACAATCATACCGGTGTTCAGAGCCCTGGAATTGACGAATCTGTTCCCCGCCCACAGCGCGCTAAGTGAGTCACTTTATCATTGATATGGCTGACGAGAAAAGGGCGCTGTACGCCTATTCTGCTTCGCCCGATGATCCCAATGAGGTTTCATTCATGAAGGGCGAAATACTTGAAGTAGTGGACGCCACTGGCAAGTGGTTCCAAGTTCGAACACCCGCTGGTATTACAGGGGTATGTATTCAAGCTCGAATTTCAGAACATTTCAGAGCTGATATTGGCATCAGATTGCCCCCTCCAATTACCTTGTCTTGCTTTGAGACTAAAATGATGACTTGAACGAAAATGTATACGGCACCTAACGCATGTTAATATCCAGCTTTTTACTTAATATCAGCACAGTGCATAATAATTGGAGTTACATGATGATGCAATGCATTGAATATATGTGCCCATAACCTCTGTCCACCAGTCGTGTAGCGCACCTAGGGACACATTGATTTAAGATCTTCGTCTGCTGACTCTGGTTCCTCTTGTAAATTCAGGTTGGCCGAGCAAGATATGATGATGGGCCACACCGTTTACACGAAACAATTCAAGGATAATGTGTCACTAATGGTCTTTGGCATGTGAAGCACCTATTGCAAATGGAAAAAAGGCTTGCCTCACAATGAATATCATGGCATACATCGTTCACGGCACGAGTTTAACAGTATGATTGTTTTCTCCATTTTCTCTAATCCATCCCGAAATGTTTTCGATCTCCCGACTCAGTTCTGAGTGAATAGGGACATTTTCGTCCCCAAATACTCCCTGGGCCAACCTTTCCACCAAAAATGGTACCACAATATTGCACCACATATCTGCCGCAGCGATACACGTGCGTTTCGCCGATTTCTTTTTGGCCGCTCTTGCTTCTGGTGTCATTTGAACCTCAGAATTACGGCGCAAAAGATCAAGCCGAGGTGCGGACGTAGTTCGCGTATGAGAAGACCGTTCTCTGTTACCCTCTTGCAAGCGATCAACTGACTCTTCTGAGCGTAAGAAGAAATACTGAAGTAATGTCACAGAATCGGACGCTAAGGATGTCGAGTGAAAGGTAAATATTTGTGACCGAAGATTCAGCGGCGCAAGGAGCCGAAGGCTGTTTAGAGCATTGAGATGGGCGTTGACCAGAGCGGCGAGTGGAGGAAAACTTCTGACAGCGTCAATGGAGTCGGGAAGGTTGGGAGGGGATGTTTCGGCCGCCAATACACGAGAAAGATGGTCTGCCGTGATCAGAATTTGGGAAGGCGGTCGGAGAAGCTTGGACGACTCCTCTAGGAGTTCTCGGAGCTCCCTAGAGGCGTTGGAAATCTCGTGGCAGAAGGTGGAGAAAGAGGTGGAAGCAAACGGCTCAGCGATTAAAGGCGCAAAATCTAATCCAACACGGGTGAATGACATAGCACAGTAACCTAACTGTATCAGGATTGATGACATAGATGCAGCATCAGCGGATAGCTGGGGGACACAGGTCCAGACCAGGTTAACCAGCTCAGAGACGGCTTGGCTGGCAAAGGAAGCAATGTGGATGGCAGTGTTCGGGGAATCGAGGAATATTGTCGTAAACTGAGCTATTAGATCGTACACGTGCTCACGAAATAAGTCAATATATCGTCGTAGATATCGAACAGGATCGGCCTTGTCCCGTTCTATGTAAGCCAGCTGGGCTTTGAAGTTGCGATATCGACTAGAGATGAAAACGAGAGCAAGCTCATTCTCGTCAAGAGCGTGGAGGCGCCGTAGGAAAGTCACAGTTTTTATTAGAGTGGGTAATTTGATAGGTTCCCTCAGGAGCGAAAGCAACTGGGTCAACATGAGCTGGAGTACACCCTCGACTTCCCTAACAACGTCCTGCACTAGAACGACATCCTCATATCTCTGGCTGATAGTCCTTGAATGGTCCAGAAGTTCCATCGCCTCCTGATAATAACCATTTCGCACACAGGTCTCCATAAGTTGGGGAATCTCGAGGAGATCCAATAGCTTGTCTTGATGTTCTTGAACCAAAGAGGCTTTACTGCGAATGCGCTGTATTTTACTCGTGCTCGAAGAGAATGTCTGACACTCATCCTCTAGGGCTGGCACGGAGCCTATAAGTTTTTCTAATGAGTCCGAGAAATCATCAAATGCTGACTTTACGGCGGACGAGCATCTGTGGACAGATATGAATGTCGGATACTCTCGAAAGCAAAGGTTGGTGAGGTCAGATTCGACTGTAGAGGTTTCGACTGAAATGAGAGAAGGTTGGCGTAATAGTTCGGGCAAGGGTAAAGACTGGAGATAATCGAGATACGATGAGGCTGAGGACGAGGATACGTCGACAGACGTCAACGGCTGAAGGAGAGCGGTGAGGCTTTGTTGGTCACCTATTACATAACCATAAGCTGAAGTGGCTTTATGTAGCATTCCTTACTGACCATCTAAAAGAGGGCCATCCCATCCTTGGGCGTTATCGGTAGAAAGAGATGGCTGGGACATTATCGGTGATGATTGTTAACTGTAACGTTTTGACTTGGCAATAAAAAATCTCCCGTTTATGCAGGAAGCTCGTCGATTGGGGTGGTATATAGAAATTTGAGTTCTTTTAGGCGGATGAGTTGAACTTGTTGGTACTGACTGCTACGTAGATCTGACTAGACGATATTACACGGTGTGTGTTGGTGGACAACAACAGCAGTAGGATCTATATGTATGCATGTATGTACCAGTGTACAAGAGTGGATACCGCCGCCGAAGGGAATAATATTAATTATTATTGAATTCAGCAGCAGCTTCATTCAATATCAGTCTCCGTCCTATACAAGCGGAGTATTTGGTCCTGTCCGCACTTGGTTTCGATCGGGACATCGGCCGGTTCTTTTGGCATACACGTGACCGTCACATGGCGATTTGCGCGACGACCCGAGTCGGACGTCGACTGCTAATTTGACTTTTTTCTCTGCCAATCAACGCAATCTTATTATCACTCCGCTCTTTACATCCAAAATGCTTTCAAGACGCATCGCTACTACAAGCCCAACCGCTCACGCTAGAGCATTCCATGCGTCAGCCACCAAAGCCTCGAAAGAGGTCATAATGAATCGTTATTCTAGGATTATTACCCAACCTAAGGCTCAAGGCGCTTCTCAGGTGCGTTTCTTGTCAGAAGCGCTGCGACTGACACGACTAGGCCATGCTTTACGCCACAGAAGGCATTGAGAATGACGAAGACTTCAACAAGGCCATGGTTGGCGTTGCCAGTGTCTGGTACGAAGGCAACCCGTAAGTTATTTCTATTGGACTAGGTTGACCTTCTAGATGCAATCGACATATTTTGAGCCTTGGCCAGAGAGTGAAGAAGTCCCTTATGAATGCTGGCATCATTGGCTACCAATTTGGTACTGTCGGTGTCTCTGACGGTATCAGCATGGGTACCTCTGGAAGTGAGTACCTTCTTTAAATCTCTAGGGCTGACAACCAGTGTCTTACTCTCTGCAATCTCGTGACCTCATTGCCGACTCTGTTGAGACGGCTGCTGGTGGCCATTGGCTTGATGGTATGGTTGTCTTACCTGGTTGCGATAAAAACATGCCTGGTACTTTGATTGCTCTCGGTCGACTTAATCGACCCAGTATGATGGTTTATGGCGGTACTATCCGTCCCGGTTCTTGTGGCGGTGAGGTGCTCGACATTGTGTCAGCTTTCCAGAGTTATGGACGGTATCTCCAAGAAGGTCAAACACCCGAGGCTGAAAAGACCCGTTACAATACTATTCGAAACGCATGTCCTGGTCCTGGAGCCTGTGGAGGCGTGAGTTTTGCGGGATTTAGGCGGTTCTCGTGCTGACTACTTCCAGATGTACACTGCTAACACAATCGCGTCCGCCTCCGAAGCATTGGGTATGACTCTTCCGGGGTCGTCGTCTTTCCCTGCGGAATATCCTGAAAAGCATGCGGAATGTGACGCTGTTGGCGAAACTATGCGCAAGGTTTTGGAAGACAACCTTCTCCCTAGACAAATCATGACAAGGCAGGCTTTCGAAAATGCGATGGTGAGTCATATAAGAAAATCATGTGCTCATATCTAGGCTCTTACCATGGCGCTCGGTGGATCTACCAACGTTGTTCTCCATTTGATCGCCATCGCTCGGTCGGTTGGTATCAACCTTACCATTGATGATTTCCAAACGGTCTCCGATAGAGTGCCTTTGCTCGCTGATCTCAAGCCCAGTGGCAAATATGTTATGGAAGACATCAATACCATCGGTGGCACGCCTTCCGTCATTCACTATCTGATCAAAAACGGAATTATGACAGGTGACGAGATGACCATCACCGGTAAAACCCTTGGAGAGAATTGTGATCGCTGGGTGGAGGAGCACGGTAGCAAGTGGGAAGGACAGAAGATTTTGCGACCTATTAACGATCCTCTTAAGTCTACTGGACACATCCGGTGAGTTGCGTTGATTGCAAAGTACGTCGAAGACAGGTTCTAATGCCCTTGTAGAATTCTGCGCGGTAATCTTGCCCCTGGAGGTGCTGTCTCTAAGATCACAGGCAAAGAAGGCTTGCGCTTTACTGGCAAATGTAGGGCTTTCGACGATGAGGAGAGCTTCGTGAAGGCCGTCGAAAGCGGTTCTATCAAGAAGGGAGAGAAAACTGTTGTTGTGTTGAGATATCTTGGCCCCAAGGGCGGACCTGGTGAGTGTAGTCTTTGAAGGACCTTGCGCTAATTTGTAGGTATGCCTGAAATGCTCAAACCTACCAGTTTGATCATGGGCGCTGGTCTAGGATATGATGTCGCTTGTTTGACAGATGGACGATTTAGCGGAGGGTAAGTCACTGATTTAAGAACAACGCTGAAGTTCGTAGCTCTCATGGCTTTGTCGTTGGTCATGTCGTTCCGGAGGCCCAGGTTGGAGGACCCATTGCTTTGGTTCAAGACGGGGATGTTATTCACATTGATGCCGTTGCGAACACCTTGTCTGTGGACGTATCCGACGAGGAGATGGCCCGAAGAAAGGAGAATTGGGTTGCCCCTCCTCTCAAGGTCACTCACGGAACGTTGCTCAAGTATGCCCGAGCTGTTACCGATGCTTCTCATGGATGTGGTGCGCAAATGATAATTTGTGTCAATGCAGAGCGGATGAGCTAACTTCATGTTTAGTCACGGATGCTTAAGCGTCATTGTATAAATGCCCTTCAAAGCACCACAACACGCTTCCTAGTAAATTATCTGCGTCTCATATGCATTTTGATGATCTTAACAGTTTCTAATCTAGATGGAGTCGCTCTTGTCTTAATAGGATGGTCCAGATAGTGTATCTTTATCCAGTTTATGGGGAGTCGATACAGGTGAAATGAAGTAATAGTGATGTGGCATGTATGGGTGATCTTGACATAGAATTTGGCGCTTACATTTTCCGCTAGAGAATAAAAGGATTGTCAGTCCTCCCTCTTAACAGTCAACATAGTACAAGATAATGGTAAACCGTAGCCTCAAGGACGCAAGCCAGGGAGATCGACTACTTGGTATTGATTCTGCGGAATACGATGCCTTCCTAGGTTCCTAGGTTCCTAGGTTCTTAGGTTCGTTTAGCTGTTGGTGGTCAGATTTACCTAATGGTTATACTGACGAAAGGTGGTAAAGTGGTGCAGTGTACGTATATATGGGCAACGAATCTCTGCCGAGGGGCTTGCTTCGAGTCGGCAGTACGTAGTACGAGTACTCCTCGTTGCTGGCCATTTGTGAGTCATCATCGTGGAAGAAGAGCTCATCACGTGACTCGTACCTTTTTCGAATATTGAATCGACTCCTTGTCGGCATCTTGAGTTCTGCGAGAGTATCCGTTCCGTCATTTTCGTCTTCATCTCATCCTCAAGTCCCTTTCTCAGCCAACAATAACAGAAAAAATATAACATCGAGTTCATCCAAAACAGAGTCAGAAATATTTATCGCAATGCCTATGCTGTAAGTAACCTACTGTTCTTCCATTTGAGCCACTTGTCATTTTCCTAAGCAAACTAACAATCATTGGCAGCTCCGATCCCTCCAAGCGCTACCTCCCCTTCCAGCCTGTCCCATTTCCCAATCGCACTTGGCCGGACAAAACTCATAAGAAAGCCCCTATTTGGCTTAGTACTGATCTTCGAGACGGGAATCAAAGTCTCGCCAATCGTATGTGATGTTGTTTGCCATTCGGATAAAAGCGCTAAAAGTAAACAGCTATGACCAACCAGCAGAAGCTGCGCTTTTTCCGACATCTTGTGCAGTTGGGTTTTAAGGAAATCGAAGTAGCTTATCCAGCGGCATCTGAAACCGACTATAACTTCGTCCGGGAGTTAATCGATCGCAAGGAAGTCCCAGATGATGTCTGGATTCAAGTGAGTTAATGTAGTTCGCTGACCGGAATCAATCATTGCTAACAGTCTGTTACAGGTACTCACTCCTGCGCGAGCAGATCTTATCAAGCGAACATTCGAAGCCGTCGCGGGTCTTAAACATGTTATCGTCCATATGTACAATGCTACATCTTGTTTGTTCCGAGAAGTTGTCTTCAACAACGATCGAGATGAAACAGTCAAGTAGGTACCCTCTGATTTAATAATTGCTAACCCGTCTAGGCTTGCTAAGGATCACACCATTCTCATTCGTCAGCTCGCGGAAAAATACGCTGAGTCGCACGGTACTAGCTTCCGCTATGAATATTCCCCTGAAACATTCTCTCAAACTGAGACACCGTACGCTGTAGAGGTGTGTGAGGCAGTGAAAAAGGCTTGGCTTGGTGGACATGGAAGTGTCTGGGCGGACGGTCGCAAGGAAGAGCGAATTATCTTCAATCTCCCGGCCACAGTTGAAGTTGCGACTCCCAATTGCTTCGCTGACCAAGTGAGCAGACATCATAGATGAAACCACTCAAATCGAGCTGACACCTTTTTAGGTTGAAATTTTCTGTAATTCCATTTCGGAGAGAGAGAAGTGTATCATCAGTCTCCACACTCATAATGATAGAGGTACGTGGAGTAATACCAGTACAATATGCCTGGCTTACATGGTCTCTCAGGCTGTGCAGTAGCTGCTGCTGAACTTGGCGTTCTTGCTGGCGCTGATCGTATCGAAGGTACTGTGCTCGGTAACGGTGAGCGCACCGGGAATGTGGACCTTGTTACCCTTGCTCTCAATTGCTATTCTCAAGGCATCAGTCCCAACCTTGACTTCTCAGACATGTTTTCTGTCATTGACACTGTGACAGAATGTACTGGTCTGCCTGTGCACCCTCGCCATCCTTATGCTGGTGAACTTGTGTTCACTGCCTTCTCTGGTAGCCATCAGGATGCCATCAAAAAGGGCTTCGAGGCCCAGGCTAAAAGAGACAATGCCGGTGGCAAGGTGTGGAGCATGCCTTATCTTCCTATTGATCCTGCAGATGTTGGTTGTACATATGAGGCTGTGATTCGTGTCAACTCTCAGTCTGGCAAGGGGGGGTGAGTGATGACTTCCATCAAGTAGTATATTTTTGCTTACTGATCTCAAAACACAGCATTGCCTATATTGTGAAGTCCGCGCTCTCTCTTGACCTTCCTCGAAGGATGCAAATTGCCTTCTACAAGGTTGTTCAAGAATGTTCTGAGGCAACTGGAAAGGAGATGACCTCCAAAGACATTACCACTGCTTTCCGTCAGACTTACCATCTTGGTGGTTCTATCTATGATGGGCGACTTGTCCTCAAGTCTTTTGTCACAGTTGATCTTCACTCTTCACAAACACCATCAGTTGCTGGGACTCCCGACCTTTCCCCAATTCGGTCTCGATCCCAAACACGCATGCCCCCCCTCAGTCTTTCAGGTGGTGTAGCAGAACCTAGCCCAGACCGAAATCTTGATAGAAATTTGCCTTCAATGTCCAAACGTCTTACTGGCAAGGTTTTAGTTGATGGGAAATTGCATGAGATTGTTGGTGAAGGTAATGGGCCACTCTCATCGTTCCTTAATGCTCTTGAGAGTGACCTTGGCATTGTGTTGTCTGTCCGAGAATATACTGAGCATGCTGTGGGTGCTGGATCTGAT